>NW_016909078.1:0-105864 GCF_001483705.2 Eufriesea mexicana
ATAAATTAACCCAACCCAAACAAACCTGACCGGACCATACGTAATATAACGCGACCTAACGCGTCGCGGCCACTATTTCCGGCATTCTCAGATCATAGCAAGGAATATCAGATCGCAGTAGTGGGCAGGAATCCACCGAATAGCAGTGTGTAGCGTAAAAGCCAAAGCTATCCTCTCCAAACCTAACCAAGCGTAACGTATGCGGTCGTAACGTATCACAACATAACGTGCCAGACCGCTATTTCTGGCCTCACGTGTGCTAAGCAGAGTACCGCAGGGCAATGTAGAGCGCCGAAGTAGTCCGAATAGCAGCCTATAGCACAAAAGGAAAGCCATCCTAACCGAAGCAAACGCAACATAACACGGGCAAGCGACCCGAGACCAATACTGCCGGCCTCCCCAGAGCCTAATAGAATATAGTGGAGAACAGTAGAGCGCAGAATCCCACCGAATGGCGTTCCATAGCATAGAAGTCAGAGCTACCGTATCCAAACGTTGCCAAGCGTAACACAGAATAACTTTATTTATCACAAACTAACGTGCCGAGACCACGATTGCTGGCCTCCACAGAGACAAACATAACATACTAGAGAACTGCATAGAGCAGAAATTCACCGAACAACTGTTTATACCACGAAAGTCGAAGCTATCCAGACCTAACCGAAGCCAACATACCATAACAGAACGTAGCCTAACACAACCTGACGCGCCGAGACAACCATTACTGGCCTCCCCAGAGTTGAACAGAGTACAGTAGAGCCCAGTAAAGCGTAGATATATACCACAAAGCAATGTACACCACAAAGGTCAAAGATACCTTGACCACGCCAGGCCAATCCTAACCTAACCAAACATAGAATAACTAAACCTAACGTGCCGCGGCCAACATTGCTGGCCTCCGAAGAGACAAGCAGAATATTCTAGAGCACAGTAGACCGCAGAAATCCGCCGCATTGAAGTGTAAAGCTGAAAAGTAAAGGATATCCAAACCAAAGCTGACCTATTCTAACCAAACAAATCGCAAAGGATCTCAATCAAACGTGCCTTGCCCACTATTGCTGGCCTCCCCATCGCAAAGTAGGGCATACTAGAGGATAGGACGACGCAGAGGTACACAGGACGGCGATGTATGGTACGAATGACAATGATATCCCAACCGAACCCAAACAAACCTAACCTAACCAAACGTAACATAACACAGCCTAACGCGCCGCGGTAACAATTTCTGGCATTCCCAGATCAAAGCAGGGAATATTAGATCGAAGTAGAGCGCAGAAGTCCGCACCATGGCAGTGTATAGCACAAAAGTCAAAGATATACTGTCTCAATGTAACCAAACGTGACATGAGTGGACGTAACGCAACGCAACCTGACGTGCCACGGCCACTATTTCTGGCATCACGACAGCTAAGCAGAGTATAGCAGAGCAACGTAGAACGCTGGAATCGCCCGAAGAGCAGTGTATAGCACAAATGTTATAGCTATCCTAATCGAACCACTCCAAACGTAACAGAAACAAACGGGACATAACTGAACCAAACGCGCCCAGAATACTACTCCTTGCTTCCGCAGAGACAAGCAGAGCGCGACAACGCTGAGAAGTTCGCAGAAGTCCATAGAATAGCAGTGTGTAGCACAAAAGTCAAAACTACCCTAACCAAGCCTAGCCAAACGTAATACAGCCGAACGCAACTGAGCACAAACTAACGTACCGAGACCAATACTGCTTGCATCCCCATAGCCGAGCAGTATATACTAGAGTACAGCAGAGCGTAGAAATCCAACCGACAGCAGTGTATAGCAGAAGCGTCAAAGCCATCCTAACCAAACTTAGCCAACCCTAACCGAACAAAGAGTAACCTAACAAAGCCAAACGTGCCGCCACTACTATTGCTGGACCGCAGCGTCAAGCAGAGCACGTTAGAGCACAGCAGGGCGCAGAAATCCTCCGAATAGCAGTGTATAGCACGAAAGTCAATGCCATCATAGCCAAACCAGACGAAACCTTTTCTAGCCAAACGTAGGATAACTAATCATAATAGGCCGAGGCCGCCGTTGCTGGCCTCCCCAGAGCAAAGCACGGCATATTAGAGCACAGCAGAGGGCACGAATTCACAAAATAGCAGTATACAGCACGATTGACAGTGCTATCAGAACTGAACTTAACCTAACGCAACCTGACTCTACCTAACGTGCCACGACCGCTATTGCTGGTGTCCCGAGAGTCGTGGAGAGTACAGTAGAGCATTGAAAAGCGCAGAAATCCACCGAATATCAGCGTGTGGCACAAAATCCGAAGATATCCTATACCAACCTAACCAAGCGTAGCATAACCGAACGCAACATATCTCTACCCAACGTGCCAAGACCACTACTACTGGCCTCCCTATAGCCGAGTTAAATATACTAGAGCACTGTAGAGAGAGTAAATGCAACGAGTAGCGTTGAATAGCATAAAAACCATCCCAATAAAACATTACCTAACGTAACCCAACCAAGCGTAACCTAACTAATGCAAACGTGCCGCGAACACTACCACTGGCCTTCCAATGGGCAAGCAGAAGATAACAGAGCAATGCAGATCGCAGTTATCGGCCGAATAGCTGTGTACAGCAAAAACGTTTAAGCTAAACTAACCAAACCCAAAAAAACCTAACCTAGCCAAACTTAACACAGCTCACCCTAACTTGCCCGGAACGGAGGTGCTGGCCTCCACAGAGCCAAGCAGAGGGCACTAGGGTACAGTAAACCGCAGAAATCAACCGCATTGCAGTGTATAGCACAAGAGTCAAAGCTATCTTGCACTAACCTACCCAACCGTGACGTAACCAAACGAAGCCCAGCTCATCCCAACGTGCCGAGACCACTATTGCTGCCCTCCTTAGAGGAAGGCCCGACACATTAGAGGAGACTACACCGCATACATCCATAGAATCGCAGTGCATAGCAGAACAGTTGATGCTACCATATCCTATCCTAGCTAAACGTGACGTAACAAAACGTAGCCTATATCATCCTAACGTGCCGAGTCCACTATTGCTTGCCTCTCCAGAGCCAAGCAGAACGTACTAGGTGAGTGTAGAACGCAGTAATACACCGCATTGCAGTTTAGATTGCAAAAGACAAAGATATCCTAGCCTAACCTAACCAAACATAAGAAAACCAAACGTATCCTAACACGACCTAATGTGCCTAGACAACCATTGCTGACATCCTCAGAGGAATCAGGACGTATTAGAGTAGAGTAGGGCACAGAAATCCATAGAGTCTCAGTGTACGTGGGAAAAGTAAAAAATATCCAAATCTAACCCACAAGAACATAACCTAACCTGACGTAGCCAAACTCGACTTAAAGTGCAGCGACCACTATTGTTTGCCTCCCCAAGGACTAACAGATTAGAGTAGAGCACGGTAGATGGCTGGAATCTACCGAATGAGAGTGTAGAGCACGAAAGTCACGGCTATCCTAGCCAAACCGAGCCAAACCTAACCTTACCGAACGTAACATAACTCGGCCTTGCGCGCCACGACCGCTACTGCTGGCATCCCGAGATACGAGTGGAGCATAGTAGAGCCATCCAGAGCGCAGAAATCCACCCAACAGCAGTGTACATCACAAGAGCCGAAGCTATCCTATCCCAACCTAACTAAACTTAACGTAACCGAACGTAACCTATCTCATCCTAACGAGCCGAGACCACTATCGCTGCCGTCTTCGGAGCATAGCAGATATTAGAGCGCAGCAATCCATAAACTCGCAGTGCACGGCACAATAGTAGTAGCTACCCTATCTTACGTAACATGCGTAACATAACCGAACGTAGCTTAATTCAACATAACGTGCCGAGACCACTATTGCTGGCCTCGCAAGGCTCGAGCAGATTATAGCAGAGCACAGTAGAACTGGAAATCCACCGAAGAGCAGTGTATACGACGAAAGACTAAGCAACCCAAGCCAAACCCAAGCTAACATATCCTAGCCGAACGTAGCCCAACCAAAACGAAGGTGCCGAAAACACTATTCCTGGACACCCGGCGTAGAGGAGAGTACATTAGAGCTATGTAGAGCGTAGTAATCTTCCGAATAACGGAGTATAGCACAAAAGTCGGAGCTACCCTATCCCAACCTAACCCATCGTAACATGCCTAAACGTACCATAACGCATCCTGTGGAGCCATGGCCACTAATGCTGGTATCCCCAGAGTGGAGCTGACTATAGTAGAGCACAGTAGAGCACAGAAAGCCACCAAGTAGCAATGTATAGCACAAAAGTTAAAGATATCCTGACCTAATCTGACAAAACCTAACCTAGCCAAACGAAGCCTAGCTGAAACTAACGTGCCGAGAACACTACAGATGGCATCCTCAGCGCCAAGCAGAGCATGTTAGAGCATAGTAGAGCGCAGAAATCCGCCGAATAGCAGTGCATAGCGCAAAAGTCAAGGCTGCCAAGTCCTAATCTATCAAAATGTATAATAAGCAAACTTAACGCAACCCACACTGACGTTGCATGACTGCTATCGCTGGCCACAAGAGAGCTAAGCACAGTATAGTGGAGCAGTCTAGAGCGGTGGAATATTCCGCATATCAGTGTTTGTCTCAAAAGTCAAATCTGTCCCATCCAAGCCCAACCAAACCTATCCGGATCGAAAGCAACATAACTCAACCTAACTTGCAGCGGCCACTATTCCTGGCGTCCCCAGACACAATAAGAGCGTTGTAGCGCACAACGCGTCGAGGAAGTCCATAGAATCGCTGCTCTTAGCAGAAAAATCACAGATATCCGGACCTCACCCATGCTACCACAAACGAACCAAACGTAACTTAACTCAACCTAATATGCCGCGACCAGTATAGCTGGCCTCCGCAGATCAAGGCATAGCATAATAGAGGTGATTAGTGTGCAGAAGTCATTTGAATCGCAGTGTGTAGCAGAAAAGTCAAAGCAACCCAGACCTAACCAGAGCCAACATAACATATCCAACCGTACCCTGTTTCAAACTATCGTACCGAGAAAACTATTTCTGGCTTCCTGGATTCGAGCAGATTATAGTGCAGCAACGTGGAGCGCAGAAATCCGTCGAATAACATTGTACAGCACAAACGACAGAGCTACACCCTCCAAACGTATCCAATCGTAGTATAAACAAACGAAAACTAACCTAACTTTTACGTACCGAGACCACTATTGCTGTCCTCCAGGGGCCCAAGCAGAATATACTAGAGCACAGTAGAGCGCAGGAAGCCACAAGATTACTGTCTATAGCCTTAACGTCAGAGATATCCTAACCAAACCTGTCCTATCCTAACCCAACGAACGTAACCTAAATAAGCCTATCGTGTCACGAACGCTATTGCTGGTCTACCCTGAGTCGAGCAGATAACAGTAGAGCAATGAAGGTCGCAGGAAACCACCCAATGGCAGTGTACAGCACAAAAGGCAAAGCCACCCTCTCCTACTCTATCCAAAGTTAGCAAAGCCTAAAGCAACCGATCTTAACCTAACATTCCGGGACCATTACTGCTGGACGCCGCAGAGCCAAGAATAATATACTAGAACACTGTAGTGCGCAGAAGGCAACCAAGTAGCTGTGTATAGCACAAAGTCGGAAATATCCTAACCTAACATATCCAAACGTATAATATTTGAACGTAGCGAGCCGAGGCCTCAATTGCTGGCCTGTACGGAGCCCAGCAGAACATATTAGAGCACAGCAGAGCGGAGAAATCCGCCGAATAGCAGTTTATAGCACAAAAGCCAGAGCGATCAAAATCAAACTTAACCTAACCTAACTCAACCAAATTGAACATAACTCAAACAAACGTGCCACCACCACCATTGTTTGCCTCCCCAGAGACAAGCAGTTGCTAGTACAGCAATGCAGAGCGCAGATATCGGCCGAATAGCCGTGTGCAGCCCAAAAATCTAAGATATCCTATACCAACCTTACCAAGCGTAACATAGCCAAACATTATCTATCTCAAACTAACGTGCCGCGACAACTGCTGCTGTCCTCGCCAGATTCCAGCAGAGTATAGTAGAGATATGTAGATCGTGCAAGTCCACAGAATTGCAGTGTACAGGACACAAAACAACCCTATCCTATCTTAACGTATCCAAACGTAATATAAGCAAACGTAACATATCTGACCCATGTCACCCCAGAGCCTAGCAGAATATATTGGTGCACAGTGGAGCGCAGGAATCTAGAGTATAGGAACAGCAGAGTATAACACAGAAGTCAAGGCCATTGTTGCCAAACGTAGTCTAACGTAACCTAGCCAAACGTAACCTAACACATCCCATCGTGCCACGACCGCTATTGCCGGTCTCCCCAGAGTTGTGCAGAGTATAGTAGAGCAATGAATAGCGCACAAATATACCGAACAGGAGTATACAGCACACATGTCAAGGATATACTATCATAACCTAACCAAACGTAGCCTAACCGAACGCAGCTTAGCAGAAACTAACGTGTGGAGACCACTATTGCTGGCCTTCCCGGAGTCAATCTGAAAATATTAAAGCAATGTAGTGGGCCGAGATCCACCCAATAGCAGACTATTGTAAAAAAGTCAAAGCTATCCTCACCTAATCTAACCATCCGTAACATAACCAGACGTAGCATATCTCAAGTTATCGTGCCGGGACCACTATTGTTACCCTCACCGGAGCCCAGCTGGGCATACTAGATCACAGTAGAGCGCAGATATCCACCGAGTGGCAGCGTACAGTATAACAGTTAATGATATCCTGACCCAACCTAATCGAGCGTACAATGTATCATCATAACGAACGGAGGACACTATTGCTGGCACTTCCAGAGACAAGCTGAGAATATTAGAGCGCTGTAGGGCGCAGAAATCCACCTAAAAGCAGACTAGTGCAATAAAGTCATAGGTATCCTCTCCTAACCTTACCGAACGTAACATAACCGACCGCAGCGTAACGCAACCTATCCTGCCGGGACCAATATTGCTGGACTCCCCACAGTCAAGCGGAACACATAAGTGGAGAGTAGAACGCAGAAATCCATATAATCGTAGCGTGTATCAGAGACGTCAAAGCTACCTAAGCCTAACCCAAACCGACGGAAGACAGCAAAACGCAGCATAGCAAAACATAACGTGCCGAGACCGCTATTGCTGCCCTCACCAGAGCCGACCAGGGCATACTTGAGCGACGTACAGCGCAGAAATCAACCGAATAGCAGTGTGCAGCACAAAAGTTGAAGATATCCTGACGAAACTTAGCCTAACCCAGCCTAACCGTACGTAACCTGACACAACTTAAAGTGGCGAGACCACCATTGCCGGCCTTCGCAGGGGCAAACTGAAAATATTAAAGCAATGTGAGGAGCAGGAAACCACCTAATAGCTGACTATGGCACTAAAGTTAAAGCAATCCTCTAGTAACCTAACAAGCCGTAATACAAGCAAGCGTATCCTACCTCAACCCAACGTGACGCGACAACCATTGGTGGCCTAACCAGAGTCAAGCGGGAAACATTAGTGCAAAGTATAACGCAGAGATCCGTATAATCGCAGTGTATACTGGAAAAGTCAAACCTACCAAAGCCTAACCCAAACCAACGGATCATAGCTTGACGCTACCTAACATGGGAGGCCTATATTTTTGCCCAGCCCAGAGCCAAGCAGGGCATACTAGATCGCACTAGAGCGCAAAAATCCTCCGAATAGCTGTGTGCAGCACAAAAGTTGAAGCTATCCTGACCATACTTAGCCTGACCCAACCTAACCGGACGTAACCTGACTCAAAATAACGTGCAGAGGGTACTCTTGCTGGACTTCCCAGAGCCAAGCTGAACATGTTACAGCACTGTAGGGCGAAGAAAGCCACCTAACAACAGACTATAGCACTAAAGTCATAGGAATCCTCTCCTCACCTAGCCAAACGTAACATGACCAAACGTAACATAACTGAACCTCAGGTGCCGCGACCACAATGGCTGGCCTCCCCAGAGCCAAGCAGAACACATTGGTATAGAGTAGGACGCGGAAGACCATAGAATCGCAGTGTATATCAAAAAAGACAGAGATACCCAAACCTAACCCGTAGAAACAGAACATAGCCAAACATAGCATAACTACACCTAACGTGCCGAGACCGCTATTGTTGCCATCCCCAGAGACAAGCTGGACATACTAGACAGAGTAGAGCGTAGATATCCACCGAGTGGCCTTGTACAGCACACAAGTTAAAGCTATCTTAACCAAAATTGTCATGACCCAACCTAACCGAACGTAACCTGACCCATCATAACGTGCCGAGAACACTATTGCTGGCCTTATCAGGGTCAAGCTGAAAATATTAGTGCACTGTGAGGCTCAGAAATCCAATTTACAGCTCACGATAGCACTAAAGGCATAGCTATTCTCTCCTAACGTGGAGAATCGTAACATAACCGACCATATACTAACCTACCCTGACGTGCCGCGACCGCAACTGCTGGACTCCGCAGATTCAAGCGGATCACGTAGCGGAGAGCAGAACGCAGAAATCCGTATAGTCGCAGTGTGAATCAGGGAAGTCAAAGCTACCCAAGCCTAAGCCAAACCGACCAAGCACAGCCAAACACAGCATAACACAAACTAACGTGCCGAGACCGCTATTGCTGCCCTCACCAGAGCCAAGCAGAACATACTTGTGCGCAGTAGAGCGCAGAAATCCACCGATTAGCAGTGTACAGCACAAAAGCTGAAGCTATCTTTACTAAAGTTAGCGTAACCCAGCCTAGCCGAACGTAACCTGACTCAGCATAACGTGCTGACACCACTGCAAATGGCCTTGACATAGGCATGCTGAAACTATTAACGCACTGGAGGCAGCAGAAATACACCTAATATCAGAATATAGCGCTAAAGTCAAAGCTAGCCTCTCCTAACCCAACCAATCGTAATATATACAAACGTAACATAATTGTACCAAATGTACCGCGACCACTATTGCTGGCCTCCCCAGAGCCAAGCAGATCACGTTAGTGGAGTGTAGGACGCAGGAATCCATAGAATCGCGGTGTACAGCTGAAACGTCAAAGCTACACAAACCTAACGCAAACACTCGGACCATAACCAAACGTAGCATAACCCAAACTAACATGCGGAGGCCGCTACTGCTGCCGTCCCCAGAACCAAGCAGGACATACTTGCGCATAGTAGAGAGCGGAAATATACCGAAGGGAAGTGCACAGCACAATAGTTAAATCTACCCTAACTAAACTTAGCCTAACCCAAATTGACCGAACGTAGCGTGACTGAACGTATCGTGCAGAGACCGCTATTGCTGTCCTTCCCAGAGCCCAGGTGAAAACATTAGAGCGCTGTAGGGCGCAGAAATCCGCCTAGCAACAGAATGTAGCAATAATGTCATACTTACCATCTCCTAACCTAACCAAACGTAACTTAACCCAACGTAACATAACTCTACCTAACGTGCCGAGATCGCAATCGATGCCTTCTCCAGAGTCAAGCAGGACATACTAGAGCACAGTAGAAAACAGAAATCCACCGAATAACAATGTACATCACTAAAGTGCAACCTCTCCTGACAAAACTTTTGCTATCCCAACGTAATCGGACGAAACCGGTCTCAGCATGACATGCCGAGACTACTATTACTGGCATTCCTAGGGTGAGGCTGAAAATATTGGAGCAATGTTGGGCACAAAAATCCACCTAACAGCGGAATATAGCACTAAAGTCAAGATACCATATCCTAACCTGACCAACCGTAACATAACCAAACGTAACATAACTAAACCTGACGTGCCGCGACCACTATGGCTGGCCTCCCCAGTGCCAAGCAGAACACATCAGTGGGGTGTAGAACGCAGAAATCCATAGTACCGCAGCGTACACCGGAAGAGTCAAAGCTACCCAAACCTAACCCAAACCAACGGAACATATCCGAACATGGACTAAGTCAGCCTATCGTGCCGAGACCGCAATTGATGCCCTCTCCAGAGTCAAGCAGGACATTCTAGAGTACAGTAGGGGGCAGAAATCTACCGAATGGCAGTGAACAGCGCAAAAGTTAAAGCCATCCTAACCAAATAAGGCCTAACACAACCTAGCCGAACGTAACATGACTCAACATGACGTGCCCAGACCACCATTTCCGGTATTCTCAGAGCCAAGATGTGAATATTATAGCGCTGTAGGGAGAAGAAGTCCTCCGCCTATTAGGCTATACCACTAAAGTCAATGCCATCCTGCCCTACCATAACCAACGGTAACATAACCAAACGTAACCCAACGCAACGTAACGTGCCGCGACGACTATTGCTGGCCTACTCAGAGTCAAGTTGGAAAAACTAGTGGAAAGCGGAACGCAAAAGGCCATACAATCGCAATGTATATCAGAAGAGTCAAAGCTCCTCATGCTTAACCCAAACCAGCGGAACATATCCGAACATAGCATGACGAAGCCTAACCTCCGGAGTCCCATATTTTTGCACACCCCAGAGCCAAACAGGACATACAAGAGCGCCGCAGAGCGCAGAAATCTCCCGTATATCTGCATGCAGCGCAAAAGTTAAAGCTATCCTGATCAAACTTAACCTAACCCAGCCTAACCGAACCTACCATGGCTCAACGTTACGTGCCGAGACCACAATGAATGGCCTTTGCAGAGGCAAGCTGAAACTGTTGAAGTACTAGAGGGAGCAGAAATACACATAATAGCAGACTATGGCACTAAAGTCAAAGATATCCTCTCGTAACCTAACAAACCGTAAAACAAACGAACGTATCCTAACTCAAGCTAACGTCCCGCGAACACCATTGCTGGCCTACCCAGAGACAAGCGGGACACATTAGTGGAATGCGTAACACAGAAATCCATATAATCGCAGTGTATATTGGAAAAGACAAACCTACCAATGCCTAACCCAAACAAACGGATCATAGCCTGACGCTACCTAACGTGGGGAGACCTATATTTTTGCCCAGCCCAGAGCCAAGCTGGCCATACTAGATCGCACTAGAGCGCAAAAATCCTCCGAATAGCTGTGTACAGCACATAGTTGAAGCTATCCTGGCCATACTTAGCCTGACCCAACTTAACCGGGAGTAACCTGACTCAACATAACGTGCCGAGGGTACTCTTGCTGGCCTTCACAGAGCCAAGCGGACCATGTTAAAGCCCAGTAGAGCGCAGAAATCGAACGAGTTGCACTGTATAGCACGGAAGTCCAAGCAATATATCCTAACCTAACCGAACGCAACGTAACCAAACGTAACCCAGTTCAAGGTAACGTGCCGAGACAAAGAATGCGGTACACGCCAGAACCAAGCGGAATATACTAGAGCACAGCAGATGGAAGGTATCAGTCCAACTGCAGTGTACAGCTGAAAAGTCAAATGTATCCTAACCTAACCTGGTCTAACCAGACCTTACCAAACCTAGCCTAACTGAACATAACGTGCCGTGGCCAATATTGCTGACCTCCTTGGAGACATGCAGAAAATACTAGAGCAGATTAGAGTGTAAAGCCGACAGAATAGCAGTGCACTGTGCAAAAGTCAAGGCAACCCTACCCTAACCTAACCAGTCGTAGCATAGCCAATCGTATCCTAAATCTACTTATCATGCTGCGACCACAATTGCTGGCCTCCGCAGAGCCACGCAGAGTATAATAGAGGAGAGCAGAGCGCAGAAATACATAGAATCGAAGTGATATGCAGAAAAGACAAACATATCCAGCCATAACACGAGCAATCGTAGCATGACCAAACATGCCTTAACTCAAAACAACATACGGCGGCGACTGCTACTGGAATCCCCATAGCCAACCAGAGGTTACTAGAGAAATGTAGAGCAATGAGATCCGCCGAATAACAGTGTATTGCACAAAAGCCAAAACTTCCCTAACCAAAACCTATCTTAACCTAACCAAGCCAATCGTATCGGAACTCATACTAACATGCCGAGACCATTATTGCCGGCCTCCACAGAGCCAAGGAGAACATACTAGAGCACAGTAGAGTGCAGAAATCCACCGAAAAGCAGTGTATAGCGCGGAAGCCAGAGCCATCGTTCCTAACCGCATCAAACGTAATGTAACCGTACGCAACCTATATCAACATAACGTTCCGAGGCCACTATTGATCGCCCCCCCCCCCCAAAGGTTAAGCAGAACATGCTAGAGCTGAATAGAGCGCAGAAACCAGCGTACAGCACTGTACAGCACAATACCGAAAGCAATCCTATCCTAACCTATTCAAACGTAACGTAATTAAACGTAACGCAACACAACCTTAAGTTGCGAGACCTCTATAGCTGCCCTGCCCAGAGCCAAGCAGAAGATATTAGAGGAGAGAGGAGCGCAGAGATCCATGGAATCGCAGTGTATAGCACAAAAGTCACAGCCACCATATCCCAACGTAACCAAACGTAACATATCCGAACGTAACCGAACCCAACCTAAAGTGCCGAGGGCACTATTGCTGGCCTCACCAGGGCCAAGCAGAGAACACTAGAGAACAGCAGAGCGCAGGAATCCACACCATTGCAATGTGTAGCACGAAAGTCGAAGACATCCTAGCATAATATGGCCTAGCGTAGCCTAACCGAACGTAGCCTAACTCAACTTAAAGTGACGAGACCATAACTGCTGGCCTACCCAGTGCCATGGAGAACATGCTAGACCACAGTAGAGCGGATAAATGCACCGAACAGCAGTGTGTAGCAAAAAGGTCAGAGCTACTCTTTCCTACCAAGAAAAATCATAACACAACCAAACGTAACCTTGCTCAACCTAACGTGCAACGACCGGTATTTCTGGCACCCCCAGAGCCCAGCAGGACATATTACAGGAGATCAGAGCGCAGAAATCCATAGAATATCAGCGTATTAAGGAAAAGTCAATGCTACCCAAACCTAACCCACACCAACGTAACCTAACCAAACGTAACATATCCCAGCATAACGTGCCGTGGCCACTATTGGCAGTCGCACCAGCGCCATGCAGAATGTAATAGAACACAGTACATCACAGAAATCCTCCGAAAAGCAGTGTACAGCACAAGGGTCGAAGATATCCTATACTAACATAGAAAAGCGTAACGTAGTAAGCGTAACATATCTCAATCTAACGTGCCGAGACCACTATTGCTGGCCTCCCCAGAACCAAGCAGAACGTATAAGAGCATAGAGGAACGCAGGAATCCAACAAATATCAATGTATAGCACAAAAGTCGAAACTACTCTATCCCAACTTAAAAAACCTTCACATCACCAAACGTTACATTGCTCAAACCAACGTGACAAGAAAACTGCCGCTGGCCTCCACAGGGCCAAGCAGAATGTTGTAGATAACAGACGAGCGCAGGAATCCGCCGAATAACGGTGTATAGCACGATAGTCAAAGCTGTCCCGACCGAAATTAGCGTAACCTTAACTAACCAAGCGTAACCGAAAACGACCTAGCGTGCCGGGACCACAATTTCTGGCCTCCATAGAGACAAGCAGTAAATATTAGAGCACAGTGGGTTGCAGAAACTCTCCGAATAGCTGCGCGTAGCAAAGAAGTCAATGCTACACTCTCCTAACAGAGCAAATCGTAACATAGCCAAACTCAACATGACTCAACCTATCGTGCCGTGACCACTACTGCTAACCACCCCAGAGACGAGCAGCTCAGGTTAGGGGAGAGGAGAGTTCAGAAATCCATAGGATCACAGAGTACAGACGAAGGTCATGGCTATCCTAACCGAGCAATACCTAACCTAACCTCGCGAATGTAACATAATAGCGATCGCGGCAAGGAACGTTTGGTTAGGTTACGTTAGATTATGTTTGGTCAGGTTGCCTTCGTCTTTTGTGCTGTGCACAGCAATGCGGTCGATTTGAACGCTCTACTGTGCTCTAGCATATTTTGCCCGGCTCTTCGGGTGCCAGCAATAGTGGTCACGATATGTTAAGTTGGGTTAGGATACGTTTGGTTAGGTTAGGATAGGATAGATCCGTCTTTTATGCTATACATAGCTATTCGGTGGATGTCTGCGCTCTACTGTGCTGTAATATGATCTGCTTTGGCTCTGGGATACCAGCTATCGTGGTCTCGGCAGGATAGGTTGAGTTAGACTACGTTTGGATAGGTTAGGCTTCTCTGGGTCGGGTTAGGATAGCTTTGACCTTCCTGCTATACATTGCCAATCCTTGGACATCTGCGCTCCACTCTCCTTTAATATTTTTTGGTTGGCGATGAGGAGGCCAGCATATTGGACTTGGCTCGTTAGGTTCATTTAGTCTACATTTGTTTGGGTTAGGTTAGGTCTAGTAGGGTAAGGGTATCCGTGACATTTGTGGTATTCGCTGCTCTTTTGTGGCTGCCAGCGGTCTAACATGCTCTACTGTGTTCTGCTTGCCTCTGCGGGTTCCAGTAATAGTGGTGTCGACACATTAAGTTAAGTTATCTTACGATAGGTCTTATTAAGTTTCGATAGGTTAGGATAGGGTTGCTACGACTTTTGTGATATACGCTGCCATTCGCTGGATGTCTGAGCTCTACATTGCTCCACTCTTCCCTGCTCGACTCAGGGTAGGCCAGAAATAGCGGCCGCGGCGCGCTATGTAGCGCTAGGTTACATTTGGTTAGGTTAGGCTTGTTTGGGTTATGTAGGATATCTTTGACTTTTGTGCTGTATACTACATTGCGGTGGATTTCTGTGAGCTACTCTGCTCTACCATGTACTGCTTGGCTCTGTGGAGGCTGGAAATTGTAGCCGCGGCTGGTTAGACTGTATTTGGTCACGTTTGGCTTTGTTACCTTCGTTGGGGTCCGGTTTGGATAGCCTTTACTTTTCCGTTGTACCCTGCGATTATGTGTATTTCTGCGGTCCCATCTACTATAATATGCTCTGCCTGGCTCTGGTGAGGCCAGCAACTGCGGTCGCGGCACGTACGGTTTACTTACGTTACGCTTGGGTATGTTACGATTGGTTATGTTGGGAGGGTATAGCTTTGACGTTTGTGCCAAGCATCGCCATTCGATGCATTTCTGCGGCTTACATTGCCACAGTATCCCCTGCTCGTCTCTGAAGTGGCCAGCAATGGTGGCCGTGACACGATAGGCTGAGTTAGGGTACGATTTGTTAGGCTTGGTAGGTTAGGTTTGGTTATGATGGCTTTGACGCTTGTGCTATACACTTCGACTCGTTGGATTTCTGCTCCCTACTGTGCTCTTATATGCTCTGCTTGGCCGCGGCTACGGCAGCAACAGTGGTCGCTGCTCGTCAGGTTGAGATATTTTACCCATGTGTATGTTAAGATTGGTTAGGTTAGGAGAGGAGAGCTTTCTCTTATGTGTTATACACTGCCACTCAGCGGATTCATGCAATCTAAGCTACTCGAATATGGCCAGGCTGGCTCTGCGAAACACAGCAATAGTGGTATCGGCTCGTTATGTTGAGTTACGCTATGTTTGGTTAGGTTAGGTTAAGTCAGGTTAGGTTGGCATAGCTTTGACTTTTGTGCTTTACACTGCGATTCCATGGATTTTTGAGCTCTACTCTCCTCTAGTATAATCCGCTTGGCTCTGGGGAGGCCACAAATGGTTGTCTAGGCACGTCAGTTTGGGCTAGGTTACGTTCGGTCATGTTATGCTTGTATAGGTTGGGCTAGGGTAGCTATGACCTTTGCGATATACACTGCTATTCGGCCGATATATGCACTCTACTGCGCTCTAATAAGTTCAGCTCCGCTTTTGGAGGGCCAGCAATACGATACTGCTCTCGGCACGTTGCTTTGTGTTCCCTTACGTTTGGTTCGGCCAGGCTAGTTTGGGACAGGTTAGGATGGCTTTGACTTTTCTATTATAAACTGCCATCCTATCGAGTTTTGAGCACTCCTGTCCTCCAATATGACCTGCTTGGCGATGGGGATGTCAGCAGTAGTTGTCTAGGCACGTTAGGTTGGATTATGTTGCGCCGGGTTATGTCACGTTTCGTTAGTTTGGGATGTGATAACTTTGACTTCTGCGCTATAGGCAGGCTTTCGACGGATTTCTACTATCTACTGCGCTCTAATTTGTTCTGCTTCGCTCTGGGGAGACCAGCAATATTTGCCTCGGCACGTTAGGTTGAGGTAGGCTACGTTTGGACAGGTTACGTTACCTATGGCTAGGCTTTGATGGCTCCGACTTCTCTTTTATACACTGCGATTCTGTAGATTTCAGCGCTCTAATCCCCTCCACTATGATCTGCTTGGCTCTGCTGCGGCAAGCAGTACGGGTCGCGGTACATTAGGTGTTGGCAGATTGAATTTGACTCTGTTAGGTTAGAATGGGTTGGGTTAGGATACCATTGACTACTGTGTTTGACACTGCTATGCTATCGACTTCTGCACTCTACTGTGCTCTGACATATTCTGCATGTCTGTGCGTGCGCCAGCATCGGTGGCGCGGCACGTTAGTTTGTCTTGTGTTACGTTTGCTTAGGCTATGTTAGGCTACGTTTCGTCAGGACATGTTCGCCTTTCGCGCTGTATGCAGCTGTACGGGGGGATTCTGCGCTCTACTGTTCTCTAACATGTTCTGAATGGCTCTGAGAATGCCAGCCATGGTAGTCTCGGCACGTTATGTTGAGTTAGGTTACATTCGTCTATGCTGGGTTTGGTTAGGTTAGGGCAGGGTAGCAATTACTTTTGTGCTGTGCACTGCTATTCCCTGGACTTCTGCGCTCTACATTGATCTACTATGCAATCCTTGACTTTGGAGAGGTCAGAATTATTGGTCGTGGCACGATAGGTTGAGTTAGGTTCCATTCGGTTAGGTAAGGCTGGGATATGTTTGTGTATGATGTCTTAGACCTTCATGCTGTACACGGCTATTCGGCGGATTTCTGCATTCTGATGCGCCCTAATATGTTCAGCTTGGCTCTGGGAAGGATAGCAATAGTGGCCTCAGCGCGTTATGCTGAGTTAGGTAACGTCTGTTTGGGTTAGGTTAGGTGAGGTTAGGTAGGGATATCCTTGACTTTTGTGCTATACACTGAAGCGCCGCGGTTTTCTGCGATCTGCTGTGCAGTAGTATATTCTGCGTGGATCGGGGGGGTCAGCAATAGTGGTGTGGGGTGCTCAGGTGGAGTTAGGTTACGTACGGACATGTCACGCTTCGATAGGTTAGGTTAGGTTGGGCTAGGTTAGGTTACGTATAGGGAGGTAAGGCTAGGATAGCTTTGACGTTTGTGCAACACACTGCTGTTTGGCGGAATTCTGCGCAATACTGTACTCAAGCATGCTCTGCTCTGATCTGTGGGGGCCTTAAATAGTGTCCGCCGCTAGTTGGGTTAAAATACATTACGTTCAGTTAGGTCAGGTTGGGTTGGATTTGATCTGGTGATCTATGTCTTTTGTGCTCTTCACTGCAATGCGGTCGATTTCTACGTTATTCTGTTATCTAGTATATTCTGCTTGCCCCTGAGGAGGCCAGAAATGGTGGTCTCGGCATATTAGCTTAAGTTACGTTACGTTTTGTTATGTCACGTTTGGTAAGGTTAGGACCGCATGGATCCGCCTTTTCGGCTATACACTGCCTTTCGGAGGATTCCTTCGCTCTGCCGTGCTCTACTGTGCTCTGCTTTGCTCTGGGGTGACCAGTAATCGTGGTCTCGCCAAGTTAAATGTAGCTGGCCTACGTTCGGTTGGGTTAGGTTTCGTCAGGTTACGTTAGGATATCTTCGTCCTTTATGCTGTACACAGCCACTCCGCGGATTTCTGTGATCTACTGCGCTGTAGTATATTCTGCGTGGCTCTGTGCAGGTCAGCAGTAGCGGTGTAGCGAGGTTCGTTGGAGTTAGGTCACGTTTGGTCATGTTATATTCGGTTAAGTTAGGCAAGGACAGCTATCACTTTGGTGCTGTACGATACTATTCGGGGGATTTCTGCTCTCTGATGTCATATAATTCGCCCTGCTTTGTACTGCGGAGGTCAGAAACGGTGGCCCCGGCGCGCTAGGTATGGTTAGGTTGCGATCGATTAGGTTATGTTTATTTGGGTTAGGATGGGATATTTTCGACTCTTGTGCTGCACAATGAAATGCGGTGTATTTCTGCGATCCACATTGCTCTACCATACTGCGCTCGACTCTCGGGTGGATAGTGATAGTGGTCTCGGCACGTTAGGTTGAGCTAGGCTACGTTTCGTTAGGTTAAGTTGTGCCAGGTTAGGTTACGATATCTTTGACTCCTGTGCTTTACACTGCAATGCGGCGGACTTCTGCGATATACAGTGCTCTAGTATATTCTGGTTGGATCTTTCGATGTCAGCATTTGTGGCCTATGCAGGTTAGGTTGGGTTATGTTGCGTTCGGTTTGGTTAGGTTAGGTTAGGTTAGGTTAGGCTAGGATAGCTTTGACTTTTGTGCTATAAACTGCTCTTCGGTAGGTTTCTGCGCTCTACTGTGTTCCAATATGCTCCGCTTGGCTCTGAGGTGGCCATCAATAGTGGCCTCGGCACGTTGGGCTGATTTATGCTACGTTTGACTAGGTTAGGTTTGGTCAGGTTGGGTTAGCACATATTTGACTATTATGCTTTACGCTGGGATTTGGTGGCACTCTGCGTTCTACGGAGCTCTATATATTCGGCTGGGCTCCGATGATTCCGGTAATAGTGTTCTCGGCACGTTGGGTTAAGTTGGGGTACGTCTGACTATATTCCGCTTGGATATGTTGGGACACGGTAGCTATGACTTTTCAGCTAGACAATGCTATTCGGTGGATATCTGCACACCACTGTGATCTAATATGTTCTTCTTTGCTCTGGGGAGGGCAGAAAAAGTTGCCGCGGCGCGTTATGTACGGTTATGTTACGTTTGGTTCGGTTAGGCTCGTTTGGATTAGGGGTGGATATATTTGACCCTTGTGCTCTGCACAGAAATGCGGATGATTACTGCGCTATACTGTGCTCTAGTATATTCTGCATGGCTCTTTGGAGGCCAGCAGTATTGGTCTCGGCACGTTAGTCTGTGTTACATTGCGTTTGGTCATGTTACGTTTGGTTAGGTTAGGATGAGATTGCTTCGACTTTTGTGCTACACACGGCTATTCGGTTCGTTTCTACGCTCTACATTGCTCTACTATGCTGTGCTCGACTTTAGGGAGGCCAGCAATGGTGGTAGATGCACGTTACTTTTGGACAAGTTACGTTTGTGTATGTTGCGTTTGGTTAGGTTAGGATAGGGGAACTTTACCTTTTGCGCTATGCACTGCTATCCGCTGCATTCCTGCGCACTGCATTTCTCTACTGTGCGCTGCTCTACCCTGATGTGGCCAGCAATATTGTTCTCGGCACGTTGGGTTGAGATATGCTGCTTTCGGTTATGTTACGTTTGTTGTGTTTAGGATATGATAGTCAAGGCCCTTGTGCTATACACGGCTAGCCGCCTATTTCTTCGCGCTACTATGTTCTATGCACCTCTGCTTGTCTCTGGCGACGCTAGGAATAGTGGCCGCGTCACGTTATGTTGAGTCACGTTACGCTCGATTAGGTTAGGTTTAGCTAGGCTTGGTTAGAATTGTTTTGACTTTTGTGCTGTACACTGCTATCTGGTAGAATTCTGCGCTCTACAGTGCTGTAGTATGTTCTGCTTCGCTCTGGGTGGCCAACGATAGTGGTCTCCGTAAGTTAGGTTAAGTTAGGCTACATTTGGTTAGTTTGGGTTAGGTTAGATTGGATTAGGTTATCTTTGACTCATGTGCTTTACCCTGCAGTGCGGGGGATTTCTGCGCTCTAGTATGCTCTATTGTGCTCTGCCTGGCTCTGGAGATGCCAACAATATTGGTCGCGTGATGTTATACTTAGATACACTACGTTTGGATATGTAAGGTAAGGTAATGTTATGTCAGGATATGTTGGACTTTTATGCTATGCACTAGAATGCGGTGGACTTCTGCGCCCTGCTGCGCTCCAATATGTTCTGCTTGGCTCTCGGGTAGCCAGTATTAGTGGTATCGGCACGTTAGGTTGCGTTACGTTACGTTCGGTTAGGTTAGGTTAGGCTAGGTTTTGCCAGGATATCTTTGACTTTTCTTCTATTCATTGCCATTCTATGTACACCAGCACTCTACACTCCTCTAATATGGCTTGCTTGACGATTGGCAGTCCAGTAATAGTGGGCTCGGCACGCCAGGCTCGGTTTGTTTCCGTTTGGTTTGTCCAGTTTAAGTCATGTTAGGTTCTGATATCTTTAACATGTGTGCTATACACTGCTATATGGAGGCTTCCTGCACTGTACTTTGCGCCAGTATATTCTGCTTGTCGCTGGGGAGACCAGCAACGGTCGTCCCGGCACGTGATATTAAGGTAGCATATGTTCCATTGTATAAAGTTTGGATACGTTATTATAGGATAGAATAGACTTTTGTGATACAGACTGCAGTTCGGTGGATTCCAGCGTTCTACATTGCTCTACTACGCACTGGTCGACACGTGGGAGCACAATTACAGTGGTCCCGGCTCGTTAGATTGAGTTATTCTACGTTTGGTTAGGTGACATTGGTTAAGCTTAGGTCTGGATTGCTTTGACTTTCGTGGTATAAACTGTTGTCCGGTGGACATCTGCCTTCTACTGTGCTCTATTATGTTATGCTTGGCTCTGGGGCTGCAGTAGTAGTGGTCTCGGCACGTCAGGATGGTATAGATAATGTTTGGTTGTGTTACCCTTGTTTATGTTACGTTTGGCTATGTTAGGATAGGATGGCTTTGACTCCTATGCTATACAAAGCCAATCGATGGACATCTGCGCTCTACATTGCTGTAATATTCTCTGCTTGGCTATGGCGATACCAGCAATATTATTCTCGGTTTGTGCTACAGGCAGCAATGCGATGGATTACCGCGGCCTACTGTGCTCTTTATACTCTGCTCAGCTATGGGGAGGCAAGCTATAGTGGTCTTGGCGCGTTAGGCTGGGTTAGGTTGCGTTAGTCTCGCTGGGTTAGATTAGGTTAGGATACGGTAACTTTGACTTTTGTCCTATACACAGCCATTCGTTCGATTTCTGCTCACCACGTTGCTCTGCTATGACCTGCTCGACTCTGGGGTGGCCAGGGAAGGAGTTCGTGACACGATAGGTTGTGCTATGTTACGTTTGGTTAGGCTAGGTTGGGTTAGGTTTCGTTATTATCTCTTTGACCTTCGTGGCATTCGCTGCTATTCGTTGGACTTCCGTGCTCTACTGTGCTTTAGTAGGATCTACTTGACTCTGGCGATGCCAGAAACAGTGGAAGCGTCACATCAGGTGGAACTCAGTTACGTTTGGCCTTGTTACGAGTGCTTAGGTTAGGAGAGGATAGCTTTGCCTTTTTTGCAATTCACTGCCATCACCTGAACTTCTGCCTTCTACTCTCCTCTCATATGTTCTACTTGGCTCTGGTGAGGGCAGCAATAGTGGCCTCGGCAATTTATGTTGAACTTGGTTACGTTTGATTTTGCTACGTTTTTTTAGGTTAGGCTAGGATAACCTTCACCCTTGTGCTGTACACTGCTATTCGGTGGATTCATGCGCTCTACTGTGATCAAATATTCCCCGCTTTGCTGTGGGATTTCCAGAAATAGTGACCGCGGCTCGTTAAGTATAGTTAGGTTACGTTTAAGTATGTTAGGTTTGTTTGCATTAGGTTAGGGTATCTTAGACTTCCGTCAGATGCACTTTCATTCTATGGACCTCTGCGCTGTACTCTCCTCTATTATGCCCTGCTTGGCTCTGTGGATGCCTGCAATAGTAGTCGCGTCACACTAATTTGAGATTGATTACGTTTGGTTATGTTAGGTTAGGTGGGGTCTGGTCAGGGTAGCTTCTACTGCCGAGCTCATCACTGCTATACTATGGACTTCTGCGCTCTGTTGCGTTCTACCATATTCCGCTTGTCTCTGTGCGCGATAGCAGTAGTGGTCGCGTCACGTTGGTTTTTCCTATATCACATTTGGTTAGGTTAGGTTATGTAAGGTTTGGTCAGGATTACTGTGACTCTTGTGCTATACACAGTCTTTCGGTGGGATTCTGCGCTCTACTGTGCCCTAATACATTCTGCTTGTCTCCGCAGAGGACTGAAAGGCTGGTGTCTGCTCGTTAGGTTTAGTTAGTCCACGTTTGGTTTGGTTAGGTTTGGTCAGGATAGGATGAGGCATATCCGACTTTTCTGCTACACGCAGCTATTTGGTGGCTCTTTGCGAACTACTGTGCCCTATATTCTGCTTGGCTCAGGGGTTACTAGCAATGGTGGTCTCGCATCTTAGGTTATGTTAGGGTACGTTTGATTAAATTACGCTTGTATTGGTTAGGAGCAGATAGCCTGGACTTTTGTGCTTTATATTGACAATCGGTGGACTTCTGCGACATGCTGTGCTCTAATATGTTCCTCTTTGCTCTGGGGGACCAGAAACAGTGGCCGCCGCGCGTTTCGTAGAGTTTGGTTACGCCTGGTTGTGTTAGGTTTGTTTTGGTTAGGATACGGTATCTTTGACTTTTGTGCTGTAGACTGAAGTGCGGCGGATTTCTTGGCTCTACAGTGCTCTTGAACGTTCTGCCTTGCTCTGGGGAGGTCAGTAATAGTGGTCACGCATAGTTAGGATGTGACAGGCGACGTTTTGTTCGGTTACGTTAGCTACGGTTAGGTTTGTGGAGCTTCAACTTTTCCGTTATATACTGCGATTCTATGCGTTTCAGCCCTCTTCTCTCCTCTAATATGTTCTGCTTCGCTTTGTGGAGGCCAGCAATTGTGGTCGCGGCACGTTAGGTTGAGTCAGGCTATGTTCGGTTATGTTCTGTTTGTTAGAGTTAGGCTTGGGTAGCTTCGACTTTTCCATATACACTGCGATTATGTGGTTTACAGCGTTCTGCTCTCCACTTGCGTGTAACGCTTTACTCTGGGGAGGCAAGAAATAGTGACCGCGGCACGTTAAGTTTAGTTACGTTACGTTTAAGTATGTTAGGTTTGTTTGCATTAGGTTAGGGTATCTTAGACTTCCGTCAGATGCACTTCCATTCTATGGACCTCTGCGCTGTACTCTCCTCTAATATGCCCAGCTCGGCGATGGGGATGTCAGCAATATTGGGCTAGGCACGTCAGCTTGGGGTGCGTTAAGTTTGGTTATGTTAGGTTAAGTCAGGCTTCGTTAGGATATCTTCTACTTTTCTGCTTTACACTTCAATGCGGCGGATTTCTGCCCTCTTCCGTGCTCTAGTATATTCTGCTATGATCATTGGAGGTCTGCTATAGTGCTCTGCGCACGTTAGGTTGAGTTAGTTTACGTTTGGCTCTGTTATGGTACGTTTGGTTTGGCTTGCATAGCTTTGACTTTTGTGCTGTACAGTGCTATTCGGCGGATTTCTGCGCTCTACTTTGCTGTAATATACCCTGTTTTGCTCTGTGATTTCCAGAAATTGTAGTCGCGGCGCGTTAGTTTGTGTTAGGTTATGTTTGGTTGGGTGAGGTTTGTTGTGGCTAGGTTGGGATATCTTCGAAATTCGTGCCTAACATTGCAGTTGTATGGACCTCTGCGGTATACTCTCCTCATGTATGCCCTTCTCGGCGATGGGAAGGCCAGCAATAGCGGGCTTGGCACGTCAGGTTTAGTTTGATTACGTTCGGTTAGGTCAGTCTAGGTCAGATTAGGTTAGGGTGTCCTATACTCTTCCGGTTTACCCTTCATTGCGGCGGATTTCTGCGCTCTACTGTGCTCTAGGACATTCTGCTTGGCGATGTGGAGGTGAGCAGTAGTGGTGTAGGCTCGCTAGGTCGAGGTCGGCTACGCTTGGCTGTGATAAGTTTGGTTAAGTTCGGATAGGGTACCTTTGACTTTTGTGCCCTATACCGTTATTCTGAGGCTTTCTGCGCTATACATTGCTCTACTATACTCTATTCGACTCTCGGGAGGCCAGCCATAGTGGTCACGGGACGTTAGCTTGAACTAGGATACGTTTGGTTAGGCTTGTTTTGGTTAGGTTTGTTAGGGATGGCATAGAGTTTTCTGTTGAGCAGTACCATTCTGAGGATTTCTGTGCCCTTCTCTGCCCCAATATGTTCTGCCGGGCTCCGAGTATGAAAGCAATAGTGGTCTCGGCAAGATAGGTTGGGTTATGCTACGTTTTCTTACGATATGTTTGTTTGGGTTATGTCTGGATAGCTTTGCCTTTCGTGTTATAGACTTTTATTCGGTGGAATTCCGCGCTCCGCTGTTCTCTAATATTCTCTTCTCGAATCTTGGGAGCCCAGCAATTTCTATCGCTGCACGTTAGCTTGGGCCATGTTACGTTTGGTCATGTTACAATTTGTTAGTTTACGAAAGGATGGCTTTAACCTTTGTGCCTATTGCCTGCTACTCGACGGTTCCCTATGCTCTACTGTGCTCTAATAAGTACTGATTTGCTCTGGGCGGGCAGGGATGATGATGTAGACACGTCTGGTTGAGTTAGGTTCGTTTGGTCATGTTACGTTTGGTTAGGTTAGGAGAGGATAGCTTTGGCTTTGGAGCTGCCCACTGCAATTTGTAGTACTTCTGCGCTCTACTCTGCTGTAATATGCACCGCTTGGCGATGGGGAGGACAGCAATAATGGTCTCGTCCCGTTTAGTTGTGTAATGCTACTTTTGGCTGCGTTACGGTAGTTTGGGTTTGACTTTGAGAGATACGACTTTCGTGGTGTACACTGATATACCGTGGATTTCTACGCTCTACTGCGCTCTGCTATACTCTGCTTGGCCTTGTGGAGCTCAGCAATTGTGTGCGCGGCACGTTATATTGGGTTAGGTTACGTTTGGCTATGTTTGGACGTGATAGAATCGACTTTTGTGCTATAAACTGCTTTTCGGTGGATTCCAGCGCCACAATGTGCTCCAGTATGTTCAGCTTGGCACTGGGAAGGCCAGCAAAAGTGGTCTCCGCACGTTATATTGAATTATGTTACGTTCGGCTATATTACGTTTGGATAGGTTAGGATAGGTTAGACTTGACATGTGTGCTGCACACTGCTATTCAGTGGATTTGTACGCACTATATAGCTCTACTATACTCTGTTTGAATCATGTGAAACCTGCAATAGCGGTCGTAACGCGATAGGTTGTGTTATATATCGATTGATCAGGTTTGGTTAGGTTACGTTTGGCTAGGATGGCTTTGTCTTTTGTTTATAGACTGATATTCTGGGACATTAGGCGCTCTAGAGTGCTCTAATATGTTCTGCGTGTCCCTCGGGATGTCAGCAATAACGTTCGTGGCACGATAGGTTGAGCTATGTTACTTTCGGGTAGGTTAGGTTAAGGTACGTTTAGTTGGGATGTCTTCGACTTTTGTGCTATACACTGCTATTTGGTGGATTTCTGCACTCTACTGTGCTCTAATATGCTGCACTTGACGCTGGCGAAGCCAGCAATAGTGGTCCCGGCACGGTAGGTTGAGTTAGACTACGTGTGGTTAATTTAGGTTATGCCTGGTGAGGTCAGGATATCTTCGACTTTTGTGCTGCAAACGTCAGTGCGGCGGATTTCGGCGCTCTGCTGTGTTGTAATATAGCCTTCTTTCCCCAGGGGAGGTCAGCAATAGCGGTCTTGGCATGCCAGGTTAGGATAGGCTACGTCTGGTTGTGCTATGTTTGGCTATATTAGGACAGGGGAGCTATGTCTTTTGTGCTGTACACTGCTGTTCGGTAGAATCCTGCGCTCTACTCTCGTCTAATGCTCCCTTGCACTGGGAAGTCCGGAGATAGTGGCCGCGGCGCGTTAGGTTGTGTTAGGCTACGTTTGGTTAGGTCAGGTTTGTTTCTGCTAGGTAGGGATACCTTTGACTTTCGCCATATACGCGGCCGTTATATGGGCCTCAACGCTCAACTCTCGCCTAATATGCTGTGATCATCAACACGCGGGCCATAATTACTGGGCTCGGCACATTAGCTTGGGATTGGTTACGTTTGGTTTGGTTAGGTTATGTCAGGTTAAGATATGTTACCCTTTACTTCTCTGCTTTGCACTTCAGTGCGGCCGATATCTGCGCTATACCGTGCTCTAGTTAATTCTGCTTAGCTCTGGTGAAGTAAGCAATGGTATTGTAGGCTCTTTAGCTTGCGTTATGTTACGTTTGGTTAGGTTGGCATAGAGTAACTGACAATTGCGTTATACACTGCCTTTCGGTGGATCTCTGTCCCTTCATTGCGCTACTATACTGTGCTCGACACTGGGGAGGCCAGTAATAGTGGTCACGTCCCGCAATGTTGAGTTAGGTTACGACCGGTTTGTTGGGTCAGGCTAGGTTTGGTTAGGTTTTGTTAGGTTAGGTTAGTTTAGGACAGGGTAGCTTTGACTTTTGTGATGTACACTGCTATTCGGTGTAATTCTGCGCTCAACTGTGGTCTAATGTACCGTGCATTGCTCTGGGAATTCCAGAGATAGTGGCCGCGGCACGTTCGATTGGATATGTTATGCTCCTTTGGATCAAGTATGGGTATCTTTGACTTTTCTGGCACCCCTTGGGATTCTATGGATTTCGGCGCCCTCGCCTCCTCTAAAATGTTCCGCATGGCGATGGGGAGGCCAGCAACAGTGTACTCGGCACGTTTGGTTTAGTCAGTCTGCGTTAGGTTATGTTACGTTAGGACAGTTTGGGTTAGGACTACTTTGACTTTTGCGCTATACACTGCTACGTGGTGGCTCCCTGCGCTCTACTGTGTCCCAGTATATTCTGCTTGTATCTGGTGAAGGCAGCAATAATGGCCATGGCACCCCTGATTTGGAAAAGTTGTGTTTAATTATGCTGCGTTTGGTCAGGCTAGGAGAGCATAGCTTCGACTTTTGTGCAGTACACTGCCATTCGACGGGTTTCTCCACGCTGCTGTGCTCTAATATGATCTGCTTCGCTCTGGCGAGGCCAGAAACAGAGGCCGCGGCATGTATGTCTGAGCTAGATTACGTTTAGTTAGCTTACGTTTGCATGGGTTTGGTTTGGACAGCTTTGACTTTGCCGCCATACACTGCTATTGTACGGATTTCAGCGCCCCACTCTCGTCTGACGTGTTTTGCATTCCTCTGAGGCGGCCAGCAATGGTGGTAGCGGCACGATAGGTTTAGTTACATTACGCTTTGTTAGGTTACCTTACGTCGGATTAGTTTGGGATATCGTTGACTTTGGAGCTTGACGATGCTGTTTCACGGACTTCTGCGCTCTACATTGCTCTGTCACAATCTGCCTGCCTTCGGCGTCGCTAGCAATGGTGGTCGCGTCTCGTTATGCTGAGTTGTGTCACGGTCGGTCAGGTTACGTTTGGCTATGTTTGGTTCGTATAGCTACGTCTTTCGTGCTATATACTGTTACTCTGTGGATACCTAACCTCTACTGTGCTCTACTCCAATCTACTTAGATCTGTGGAGGCCAGCAATAGTGGTCGCGGCACGTCATGTTGAGTTTGTCAATGTCAGGTTAGGTAACGTTTGCTTGGGTTAGGTTTGGATACCCATGATTTTCGTGCGTACATTGCTCTTCGGTGGATTTCTGCGCTCTACATTGCCCTACTATAGTCTGCTCGACTCTCTGAAGGTCAGCAATAGCGGCCGCGGTACGTTAGGTTGTCTTCGATTGCGTTTGGCTTGGTTAGGTTATATTTGGTTATGTTGGGACAGCATTGACTTTTATGCTACACACTGCTGTTCTCTGGACGTCTGCGCTCTTTTGTCCTCTAATATGCACTGCTTTGCTGTGGGGTGCCCTGCTACAATGGTCTTGGCACGTTAGGTTGAGTTAGGATACATTTGGTTGCGCCATGCTTGGATAGTTTAGGTCAGAATATCTTTGACCCTTTTTGCAATAAACTGCGATGCGGTGAATTCGTGCGCTCTACTTTCGTATAGTATATTCTGCTTGGCTCTGGAGAGGCGATCTATAGTGGTCTTGGAATGTTGGTAGAGCTATGCTACGTTCGGTTATGTTACGTTCGGCTATGGCGGTATATGGTAGCTACGTCTATTCTGCTATGCACTACGATGTTATGGATTCCTGCGCTCTACTCTCCACTAATATGTTCTGCTTGGCTCTGGGGTGGCAGCAATAGTCGTCTCGGCTCGTCGGGATTAGTTAGGTTACGTTGGGTTACGTTACGTTTGCTCAGCTTAGGATAGGATAGTTGCACCTTTTGTGCTATACACTTCTATACGGTGGATATCTGCGCACCACTGTGCTCTAGTATGTCCTGGTTGGCTCTGGGGATGGCTGCAATAGCGGTCTCGGCACGTTAGTTAGAATTAGGCCATGTTCAGTTATTTTCTGTTGGTTTGGGTTTGGTTTGGGTACCCTTGACCTTTCTGATATACACTGCGATTATATGGATATCTGCGTCGTACTCTCCTCTGATATATGCTGCTTGGCTCGAGCGAGGCCAGCAGTAGTGGTGGTGGCACGTTAGGTTGTGTTCTGTTACGTTTTGTAGTGTAACGATTGCTTAGGTTAGGATATGTTGCCTTTCACTTCTGTGCTACATACTGCTTTTCGGTGTATTTCTCCACTCTACTGTGCTCTAGTATGCTCTGCTTTGCTCTGGGGAGGCCGGAAATTGTGTCCGCGGCATGATGGGCTGAGTTAAGTTACGTTTGTCTTATATATGTTAGCATGGGTAAGGTTCCTATAGCTCTGATTTTTCTGCTATACAATGCGGTTCCATGGACTGCTGCGCTCTATTGTGCGCGGCAAATCTCTGCTTGTGTCTGTGGACACCAGCAATGCTTGTCGCGGCAAGATAGGTTGAGTTATATTGCGTTCGGTCGGGCTAGGTTTGAATATGTATAGTTGGGAAAGCTTTGTCTTTAGTGCTATGCACTGCTGTTCGGTCCATTTCAGCGTCCTACATATCTCTGCTATACTCTGCTCGGTTCTCGTGAGGCCAGTAATAGTAGACTCGGCGTGTCAGTTTGAGCTATGGTACGTTCGGTTAGAGTACGTTAGTCTGGGTTAGGACTGGATAGCTTCGACTTTCGTAGCGTACACTGTTATTCGGTGGATTTCTGCGCTCTACTGTGCTCTCGTATATTGTGGTTGGCCCTGGTGAGGCTAGCAACAGCAGTCTCGGCACGTTAAGTTGAGCTAAGCTATGTTCGGTTATGTTACGTACGGTTATGTTTGGATAGGGTAGCTTCGAATATTATGCTACGCACTGCGATTCTATGGATTTCTGGGCTCAAATCTACCCTAATATGCTATGCTTGGTGGTGGGGAGGCCAGCAATTTTGGACTCGATACGTTAGGTTTTGTTAGTCTGCGTTTGGTTAGGTTAGTTTTGGTTAGGTTGGTTCAGGGTTTCTTTGACTTCTGCGCTATACACTGATATCTGGTCGCTTTCTGCGCTCTTCTGTGATCCAGTATATTCTGCTTGTCTTTGTGGAGGCAAGCAACTCTGATCTCGGCACGTTATGTTAAGTTAGGTTACGTTTGCTTGTATTACGTTAATCTAGGTAAGGACAGGATTGAGTTGACTTTTGTGCTATAGACAGATATTCGGTGGATTTCTCCCGGATTCTTTGCTCGGTTCTGGGGAGGCCGGCAATAGTGGTCACGGCACGTTGGGTTGAGTTGAGGTACGATTGGTTGGATATCGTTTGCGTGGGTTATATCCGGATAGATACGGCTTTCGTGCCATACACTGCTTGTCGGTTCATTTCAGCGCCCTACATTGCTCTACTATACTCTGCTCGACTCTCAGGAGGACATAAATAGCGGTCGAGGCACGTTGGGTTGGGTTAGATTATGTTCGGTTTGGTTAGGTTACGATGAGTAAGGTTATGGCAGCTTCGACTTTTGTGTACACAATGCTATTCTATGGGCTTCTGCGAGCTTCATTGTGCGATCTCACATAGCCTGTATCTGTGGACGCCAGGAATAATGCTCTCGGCACGATAGGCTGTGTTATGTTACGTTTGGTTATGTTAGGTTTGTTTGGGTTTGGTGGGGATGGCTTTGACTGTTGTGCCATACGCTGCTATTCTGTCGATTTCAGCGTCCTACATTGCTCTGCTACGCTCTGCTTGGCTCTCGTGAGACCAGGGGTACTTGTCGCGGCTTCCCAGGCCGTGTTACTTCACGTTTGGGCATATTTGGGTTGTCTATTTACGGAAGAGATAGCTTTGACTTTTGCGTTGTACACTGCTTTTCGGTGGGTTTCAGCGCTCTGCGGCGCTTCAGTATACTCTGTTTGCCACTGGGAGGCTAGTTACACGGGTATCTGCGCGTCAGTTTGTGTCAAGCTACCTCCGGTTATGTCACGAATCGTTATGTTGGGTGAGGGTAACTTCGACTATTGTGCCATGCATTGCGATTCTATGGATTTCTGCGCTCTGCTCTCCTCTAATATGTTCTGCTTGTCCCTGGGGTGGACAGCAATAGTGGTCTCGGGACGATAGGTTGAGTTACATTGCGTCTGGTTATGTTACGGTTGGTTAGGTTGGGATTGGGCGTTTTAGACTTTTGTGCTATACACTGCTCTTCGGTGGATGTCTGCCGTCTACAATGCTCTACTATGCTCTGCCTGACTCCCCGGATGCCTGCAATAGTGGTCACGGCGCCTTATGTTCAGTTGGGCTACGTGCGGTTAGGGTAGGTTAGAGCAGGTAAGGTTACGATGTCTTTAACTTCTTTGCGATACACTGCAGTGCCGTGGACTACAGCGATTTATTGTGTTCTAGCATATTCTGCTTGGCTACGCGGATGCTAGCTATGGTGGTCCCGGCCCCGGTTAGTTTGAACTAGTATATTCTGCTTGGCTCTGGGTAGGCCACCAATAGTGGTCGTGGCACGTTAGGTGTGGTCATGTTGCGTTTGGTTATATTACATTTGGATGGGATAGGAAAGGATAGCTTGACTTTTATGCTATACGCTGCCATTCGGCGGATTCCTGACGCTCTACTGCTTTCTAATGCGCTATGCTTGGCTTTTGGGGGACAGCAATAGCGGTTTAGGCAAGTTGCTTTGCGATATGTTACATATGGTTAAGACACGATTCGTCAAGTTAGGAAAGGGCATCTCTAACTTTTGCGCCATACAGTGCTATACTGTGGACGTCTGCGCTCTACTGTGCCGTAATATATTCTTCTTGTAACTGGGGCGGCCAGCATTAATGCTCGCGCCACGCTTGGTTAAGTTATGCTCCGTCCGCTTTGGTTAGGTTATGACATGTCCTGTCGAGAAGGCTTTGACTCTTGTGCTATGCACTACTATTCTGTCCATTCCTGCGCTTTACCGAGGTCTAGCATATTCTGCTTGGCTACGCGGATGCTAGCTATGGTGGTCCCGGCCCCGGTTAGTTTGAGTTACTTTGGGAATGGTTATGTCACGTTTGGTTAGGTTAGGAGAGGATGGCTGTGACTTCCGTGCTATACGCTGCTCTTCGGTGGATTTCTGCGCTCTGCTCTGCTCTAGTATGTCCTGATTGGCTCTGTCGATGAAATACAGGTCTCGACTGGCTAGGTTTAGTTGTCCTGCGTTTGTTTCGGTTGGGTGTGGCCCGCTATGGTAAGGATGACTTTCACTTTTGTGGTGTACGTTGCCATCTGGACTCTTTCTGCTCACTACTGTGCTCTACTATAATCTGCTAGAATCTGGTGAGGCCAGCAATAGCTTCCATGGCACGTCAGGTTGGGTTACGTTACGTCCGCTTATGTTACGCTTGGTTAGGCTAGGATAGGATAATTTTGAGTTTTGCGGCATACGCTCGTACTCGGTGGACTTCTGTGCTCGTCATTGCAATGCTATACTCCGCACGACTCTCGGGAGACCAGCAATAGCGGTCGTGGCACGATCGGTTTTGCTAGGTTGCGTTTGGTTAGGTTATGATAGGTTACGTTTCGATAGGATAGCTTTGACTTTTGTGTTATACACTGCTATTCGGAGGTTTCTGCGTCCTACTGTACTGTAATGTGTTCTGCTTGGCTCTGGGGAGGCCTACGAGAGGGGTATCAGCTAGTTAGGTTGAGTAATTCTACGTTTGGCTATGTTAGGTTAGGTAAGGTTTGGTTAGTGTAGATATGACTTTCGTGATATACACAGTTGTTCGGTGGATTCCTGCGCTCCACTGTGCTCTACTCTAATCTGCTATACCCTGTGGATACCGGCGGCACTGGTCGCGGTACGTTACGTTGTGTTTTCCTATGTTAGGTTAGTATACGCTTGTTTGCCTTACGCAAGGATATCTTTGGCTTTTCCGCTGTTCACTGCGATTCAATGGATTTCTGAGCCCTACCCCCCTCTATATGTTCTGCTTGGCTCTGGGGTGGCCAGCAACAGTGGTGGCGGTACGTAAGGTTGAGTTCGGTAACGTTTGTTCCTTTTACGGATGGTTAGGTTCGGATAGCGTACTTTTAACTTTTGTGCTGCATACTGCTATTCAGTGGATTTGTCCACTCTACTGTGCTCTAATATGGCCTGCCTTGCTCTGGGGAGGCCAGAGATTGAGGACGGGGCATGTTAGGCTCAGTTAGGTTACGTTTGGCTAGTTTATGTTAGGACTGGTAAGGTTCGGATAGCTTTGATTTTTCTGCTATATACTGCGATTCTAAAGGACTTCTGTGCCGGACAGTGCGTTACAACTCTCTGCCTGTGTCTGGTGACGATCGGAATAGTGGCCGCGGCAAGTTATGTTAAGTTGCGTTGCATTCGGTCAGGCTAGGTTTTGTTTGGTTTGGCTGGGATAGCTATGAATTTTGTTATATACACTGCTCTTCAGTGGACTTGTGCGCTCTACATTGCTCTACTATACTCTGCTCGACCATTTGGAGGCCAGCAGTAGTGGTTGCCGCACGTTAGCTTGGTTAAATTATGTTTGGTTAGGTTAGGTCACGTTACGTTAAGTTAGGGTATCATTGACAGTTGCGCTACACACTGCTGTCCTATGTGCTTCTGTGCTCTTCTGTGCGCTATCGCACTCTGCTTGTCTCTGTGGAAGCCTGGAGTAGTGCTCTCGGCACGTTGGGTTCTGTTATGTTACGTTCGGCTATGTCAGGTTTGGCTTGGTTTGTTTGGGATAGCTTTGACTTTTGGGCTATACACAGCTATACCGAATGTATCAGCCTTCTACATTGCTCTCCTATACTCTGGTTAGCTCGCGTGAATCCAGCAATGTCAGTCGTGACGCGTAACGTTGGGTTAGGATACGTCCGTCTATGTTACGTTTGGTTAGGCTAGGTTAAGGTATCTTTGGGTTTCGTGCTATACGCTGCCATTCTATGGCCCACTAAGCTATGCCCTCCACTGATATGCCCTGCTTGGCGGTGGGGTGGCCCGCAGTTGTGGGCTAGGCATGTTAGGCTTGGTTTGGTTACGTTTGACTTCTTTTGCTCGGGTCAGTTTAGGTTAGGATATTTCCTACTTTTTTGCTATGCACTGTTATTTGGGCGATTTCAGAGACCTACATTTCTCTGCTATACACTGTTCAGCTCGCGCGAGGCCAGCTATGTCTTTCGTGGCACGCCAACTCGTGTTATGTTACGCCTGCTTATGTTAAGGTTGGTTAGGTTAGGATGCGATTGTTTTGACTTCTGTGCTATACACCGCTATTCGGAGGACGTGTACCCTGTACAATGTTCTAATGTGCCCAGATTGCGTTCGGGGAGGCCAGTAATATTACTCTCGACACATTATATTTAGCTATGTTACGCTTGGCTTGGCTAGGTTAGGAGAGGTTAGGTTAGGATATCTTTGACTTTTGCGCCACACGCTGCAGTGCCGTGGACTACAGCGCTGTACTGTGCTCTAGTATGTTCTGATCCACTCAGGGGAGGCCAGCATGAATGGTCTCGGCACTTTAGTTTGAGATAGATTATTGTTGGCTTCGCTAGGTTAGGATACGTTTGGTTAGGATGGCCATGCCTTTTATGCTGCACACTGCTGCTCGGCCGATATCTGTGCACTGCATTGCTCTACTTGCGTCTGTTTGAATGTGCGAAGGCCAGCAATGGCGGTCATGGCACGTTCGTTTCAGTTAGGCTATGCGTTACTATTTGCTGGCTTACTGCGCTCTACTCTGCTGTACAGTACTCTGCTCGACTCTCGGGAGGCCAGTAATAGCTGTCTCGTCCGTCACGTTGTGTTAGGCTACGTTTGGTTACGCTTTGATAGTTTTGACTAGTTTTCTATAGATTAGACTTTCGTAGTATACGCTGCTATTCGGTATATTACTATGCTCCACTGTGCCCTAGTACGCTGTGCTTGGCCCTGCGGAAGTCAGAAATAGTAGTGTCGGCACGACAGGTTGAGATAGAATACGTTTGGTGTGGTTACTTCGGCTCCGGTTAGGTTTGGATAACTTCAACTTTTCTGCAGTACACTGCCACACAATGTTCATCTGCGCTCTACTCTCCTATATTATGCTCTGCTTGGCTCTGTGGAGGCCAGCAACGGTGGTCGTGGCATTTTCGTTTCGGTTAGGCTACGTTTGGTTAAGTTATGTTTCGTTGTGTTTGGTTACGGCGGCTTTGACTTTTGTGCCATACACTGCTGTTCGGTGGTTTTCTGCGCTCTGCTGTACTCAAGTATATTCTACATGTACCAGGGTACGCTAGCGATAGAGGACGTGGCACGTGTATTTCAGCTATGCTACGTATGGTTTGGTTAGGTTCGGATAAGTTCGATTAGGATGGCTTGCACTTTTGTGTTATACACTGCTATTCTGTGGATTTCTACGCTCCACTGAGCTCTAGTATATTCTGCTTCGCAATTTTGAGGCCAGCTATCGTGCTCTAGGCACGATATGCTGAGGTATGTTGCGCATGGCTATGTTACGATTGGTAAGGTTAGGAAACGATGACTCCGACTTTTGCGCTATACACTGCTATTCGGTGGACATCTGCGCTCTAGATAGCTCTACTATGCTCTGCACGATTCTCGGGATGTCTGCAATTTTGGCCGCGGTGTGTTAAGTTGTGTCAGGTTACGTTCGATTTGATAGGTTACGTTAGGTTTGGCTATGAGAGCCTAGACTTTCGTTCCATGCACTGGTAGTCGGGGGATTTCTGCCCACTGTTGTGCTCCAATACGCCCTGCTTTGCTTTGGGGGGGGGGGGCGAAAAGCTGTGGGCGTATCTCGTTAGGTTTAGTTACGTTACGTTTGGTTTTGTTAGGTTAGCATTGGTTAGGTTTAGATAGCCTTGACCTATCTGCTATTCACTGCCATTCTATCTACTTCAGCGCCCCAGTCTCCTCTAATATATTCTGCTCGACGACGGGGAGGCCAACATTATTGGTCAAGGCTTGTTGGGTTTTGTTAAGTCACGTTCAGTTATGTTACGATTGGTTAGGACGAGATAGGATAACTTTGAATTTTGTGCTATACACGGCTATACGGAGGATTTCTGCGCTCCTCGTTACATTACTGTACTCCATTCGACTCTGCGTGGCCAGCAATGGAGGTCGTGACACGATAGGTACATATAGGTTACGACTGGTCATGTTAGGTCAGGTTGGGATTGGTTAGGATGGCGCTGACTTTTGTGCTATACACTGCTATTCGATGAATTTCTGTGCTCTACTGTGTTCTAATGCATTCTTCCTGGCTCTGGGGAGGCGAGCAATATAGTTCTCGGCACGTTAGGCTAAGTTATTCAAAGTTTGTTTAGGTTAGGTTAGGTAGGGTTGGGTTAGGACTTCTTTGCCTTTTTTGCTGTAAACCGCTGTTTGGAGGCCTTCTGCGATCTCCAGTATGTGCTCCGGTACATTCTGCTTGGCTCTTGGAGGCCAGAGATAGTGGTCTCTGCACGTTAGTTTGAGTTAAGCTGCGTTCGGTTACGTTGCGTATGGCAAACTTAGGATACGGTCGCTTCTAGATTGTATTGATTTCTGCGCTGTGCTCCCCTCTCATATGTTCTACTTAGCTCTGGTGCGGACAGCAATAACGGTCTCGGCACGTTAGCCTAAGTTATGTTACATTCGCTTCCGTCAAGTTTGGCCTGGTTAGGATGGGGTAGCTTTGACTTCCGTGCGATACACTGTAATGCGATCGATTTCTGCGCTCCACTGTGCCCTAATATGTTCTGCGTGGCTCTGGGAAAGCCAGCAATAGAGGTCTCGTCGCGTTAGTTTGAGATATGTTACGCATGCCCTGGCTAGGTTATGTTATGTTCGCTTAAGGTAGCAGTGACTTCTGTGCTATACACCGCCATTCGGTCAGTATCTGCGCTCTGCATTGCTTTACTAGCCTCTGCTTGTCTGTCGGGTGGCCAGCAATGGTGGTCCTGGCACATTTGGTTGAGTCAGGTTACGTTAGGTTAGATTAGGTTTGGACAAGTTTGGTTGGTATGGCTTTGCCATTGTGCTTTCCACTGCCACTCGGTCGATATCTGCGCTATGCACTGCTCTACTAGCATCTGCGCGTCTCTGGAGAGACCACGAATTGCGGTCGTGTCACATTCGGCTCTGCTACGTTACGCGCGGTTAGGTTAGGTTTGGTTATGTTTGGTTGGGATGGCATTGACTTTTGTGCTATACGCTGCCACTCTGTGCATTTCTGAGCCCTACATTGCTTTGCTGTACGCTGCTCGACTTTCGAGATGCGAGCAACAGTGGTCGCGGGACGTTAGGTTGTGTTAGGTTACGTTCGGTTAGGTTAGGTTTGGTTAGTGTAGCTTTGACTTTCGTACTATACACGGTTGTGCTGTGGATTCCTGACCTCCACTGTGCTCTACCATAATCTGCTAGTCCCTGGGGAGGCCAGAAATGATGGTCGCGGCACGTTACGTTGTGTTTGACAGCGACATGTTAGGGTACGTTTGTTTGGGTTACGTTTGGTTATCTTTGACTCCTGTACTGTACACTGCGATCCTATGGATTTCTGCGCCCTGATCTGCTATAATATGTTCTGCTTGTCTCCGCGGACGCCATGAAAAGTGCTCTCGACATGTCAGGTTGAAATATGTAACGATTTGTTAGGTTCTGTTTGGTTAAGTTTGGTCGAGACGGCTCTGACTCTTATGCTGTACACTGCCATTCCTCTGATAAACTCTGCTTAGCTCTCGTGAGGCCAGCAGTAGCAGTCGTGGCACGTAGGTTTTGATAACGTTACGTCTGCTTATGTTGCGTTTGGTATGGGTAGGATAGGATTGCTTTATCTTCTGTGCTATACACAGGTATTCGGCGGATTTCTGCGCTCTACTGAGCTCTGGTGTATTCTGCTTAGCTCTGCGGAGGACAGCAAGTGTGGTCCCGCACGCTAGGTTGTGTTAGGCTACGGTCGGCTTGGCTAGGTTGGGATATGTTTGGTTCGGTTAGCCTTGTCTTTTGTGCTGTACACTAATGCTCGGCCGATATCTGTGCACTGCGTTGCTCTGCCAGCATCTGCTTGAATCTGTGGAGACGAGCAGCAGCGGTCGCGGCACGTTTGGTTGAGATAGGTCACACTTTGCTTGGTTAGGTTAGGTAAAGTTTGGCTAGAATGGCTTTGACTTTTCCGCTGTATACACCTATTCGGTCCATATCTGCGTTCTGCATTGCCGTACTAGCATCTGATTGTGTCTGGAGCGGCCAGCAATTGTTGTCGTGGCACGTATGGATGAGTTGGGTTACCTTTGGTTAGGTTAGGTTAGGTTAAGTTTAGTTTGGTTGTCTTTGACTTTTGTGCTATACACTGCTATTTGGTGGATTTCTGCGCTGTACTGCGAACTAATACTCCCTGCGTTGATCTGGGAGTGCATGAAGTTGTGGCCGCGGCGCGTTATGTTGAGTAAAGTTACGATTGTCTAGCAGAGGCTTATTTGGGTTTGGTATGGATATGTATCACATTCGCGCTATAGCCTCCCATTCTATGGACCGCTGCGCTCTACTCACCTCCAACATGCCCTGCTTGGCGATGGGAAGGCCAGCAATTGTGGGCTGGGTACGTTAGGTTGGGATTGGTTACGTTTGACTAGCCCATGTTAGGTCAGGTTATGTTAGGATATCCCTTACATTTTTGCAGTCCACTGCTGCTCGGGCGATGCCAGCATCCTACATTGCTCTGCAATAATCTGATTAGCTCTCGTGAGGCCAGCTATGACTTTCGGGGCACATCAGTTTCTGTTACGTTACGTATGCTTGTGTTACGATTGGTTTGGTTAGGATAGGGTACCTTAGACTTCCGTGCCATACACCGCCATTCGGAGGGTTTCTACGCTCTACAATGCTCGACTGCTCCCTGCTCGACACTGGGGAAGCAAGTAATGGTGTTCTCGTCATATTAGGTTGAGATGGGCTACGTTTGGTTTGGCTGTGGTAGCTGGGGTTTGGTATGGATTGTGACCTTATGTCACGCACTGCAATGCGGTGGATTACTGCGCTCGACTGTTCCATAGTATATTCTGATTGTCTCTGTGGAGGGCAGCAGTGTTGGTCTCGGCACGTTAGTTCGGGTTAGATTACACTCGGTTATGTCACGTTTGGTTAGGTTAGGAAAGAATAGCATTTACTTTTATGCTATACACTGCCGTTCTTTGGATTTCAGAGCTCTACATTGCACTCATGTGCTCTGCTTGTGTCTGGAGAGACCAGCAATGGCACTATCGCCACGAAATGTTGAGTAAGAATACGTTCGATAGTGTTACGTTTGGCTAGGTAAGGGTAGGAAAGCTTTGACTTTTGTGCTATACACTGCTATTCGGTGGGTTTCTGCGCTCCACTCTGCTCTAATATGTTCTGCATGGCGATGGTCAGGCCAGCAATAGTGGACTCGGCGTGTTAGGTTCAGTTAGTCTATGTTTGGTTAGGATAGAATAGGACATGTTGTGCTTGGGTTTCATTGCCTTAGTGCTATACACTGCTATTTGCTGACTTTCTGCGCTCTACTCTGCTCCTGTATATTCTGTTTATCTCTGACGTGTTCGGCAACGGTGGTATCGGCACGTTAGGTCGTGTTAGGTTACGTATCTTTATATTACACTTGCATGGATTAGGACAGGATAGAGTCGACTCTTGTGCTGTAGACTGCTATTCGTTGGAATTCTTCGCTCTGCATTGCTCTACTATAGCCTTCGCGGCTCTGCGGAGGCCAATCATAGTGGTCTCGGCCCGTTGGGTTTAGTCATGCTACGTTTGGCTATCTTTTGTTACACTGGGTAATGCTTGGATTGCTTCGACTTACGTGGTGCAAACTGATTCTCGGTGCGTTTCTGCGTTATAGTGTGCTCTAGTATGAGCTGCTTGGCTCTGTGCTGGTCAGCAATGGCGCACTCGGCACGTTAGGCTGAGATAGATTTCTTACGGTCACGATACGTTTTGCAGATTAGGACAGGGTAGCTCTGTCTTTTGTGCTACACACCGCCGTTCGTCGGATTACTGTGTTCCACATTGCTCAAATATGCTTTGCTAGCTTCTGTGTAGGCCAGCAAAAGTAGTCTCGGCAACTTACGTTTAGTTAGTCTACGTTCGGTTATGTTAGGCTAGGACATGGTAGGTTAGGATATCTTCCACCATTGTGATACACGCAGAAATGCGTGTTATTGCGCTCTACTGTGCTCCAGTTAATTCTGCTTGGCTCTGCGGAGCCAATCAATAATTGCCTCCGAGCCTTAGGTTAAGTTATGTTACGTTTGCTTATATTACGTTTGGATAGGCTAGGATAGTGTGATAGTGTCATGTTACGTTCGGTTTGGTTAGGTTAGGCTGCGGTTAGTAAGGGTGGCTCCGACTTTCGTGCTATACACAGTTATTCGGTGGACACCTGCGCTCCACTGTACTCCACCCAAACGTGCTGGACACTGGGAGGCCAGCAATAGTGGTCGCGGAACATTACGTTGAGTTTGGCTACGATAAGTTAGGCTATGTTTGTTCGTGCTAGGTTTGGATATCTTCCAATATTCTGCTGTACACTGCGATCCGATGGATTTCTGCAACCTAGCCTCTTCTATTATGTTCTGCTTGGCTCTGTGGAGGACAGCAATAGTGGTGGTAGCACGTTAGGCTCAGCTTGGTTGCGTTCGGCAGTGTTTGGATATACTGGGTTAGGTTGTGTTAGCTACGACTTTTGAGCTATGCACTGCAGTTCTATGGACTCCAGCGCCATATTGTGCGCCATCACACTCTGCTCGTCTCCGGGACGCCAGGAATAGCGGTCGCGGCACGATAGATTGAATTATGTTACGTTTGGTCAGGTAAGGTTTGGCGATGTTAAGATGGGATGCTCTTAACTTTTGTCTATGCACAGCTTTGCGGTGAAATTCTGCGCCCTGCTGAGCTCCTATATGCTCTGCTTGGATTTGGGTAGGACAGCAATAGCGGTTTCGGCACGTTACTTTTGGTTATGTTACCTTCAATTGTGCTAAGATTGGACAAGTTTAGTCTGTAAAGCTTTAACTTTGGTGCCATGCACTTCCATTCCTTGGATTTCTGCGCTCTACTGTGCTCTAACATGTTCTGATTGTCCCTGGGGAGGCCAGCAATAGCGGTCGTGGCACGTTTTGTTGGGTTTTGCTACGTTCGGTTTGGTCAGGTTAGGTTAAGTTTGGTTAGGATGGCTTTGACTTTTGTGCTATACACAGCTACTCGGTGGATTCCTGCGCTCTACCGTGCTTTAGTATATTCTGCTCGGCTATTGCTATGGCAGCAATATTGGTGTCGGCACGATTGGCTGAGTTAGGTTTCATTTGCATATTTTACGTTAGGTTAGGGTAGGACATGGTAGCTTTGACTTTTACGCTGTACACTGCTATTTGGTGGATTCCCGCCCTCTACTGTGCTCCAATATGTTCTGCTTGTCTCCGGGGAGGCCAGCAGTTGTGGTCGCGGCACGTTTGGTTCGAATATGCTACATTTGGTTTGCTTGGGTTAGGATAAGTTCGGTTAGGATGGCTTTGACCTTAGTGCTATAAGCTGCTATGCGGTTGCTTTCTACGCACTACTGAGCTCTAGTATATCCTGCTTGGATATGTGCAGGCCAGCTGTAGTGGTCTCTGCACGTTAGGCTAAAGTACGTCGTGTATCTTTGTGTTACATACGGTTATGTTAGGAGAGGTCAGCTTTGACTTTTGTGCTGTACACTCCTATTCGGTGGGTTCCTACACTCCACTCTCCTCTAGCATGACCAGCTTGGCTTTGGGGAGGGAAAAAATGACGGTCTCGGCACGTAAGGTTGCGTTGCGTTACGTTTGGTTATGTTACGGTTTGTTTGGTTATTAGAAGATAGCTACGACTTTAGTGCTATTGTCTGCTATTTGGCAAACCGCTGCGCCCTACAGTGCTTTAATATTTTCAGCTTGGCTCTTTGAAGGGCTGCAACAGTGGTCTCGGCACCTTATCTTGGGTCAGGTTACGTTCCGTTAGGTTGGGTCAGGATAAGTTTCGTCAGGATAGCTCTAACTTTTGTGCTGTACGAACGTGTCGCGAAACCTATTGCTGGCCTGCACATATCCAAACAGAATAAATTAGTGGAGAGCAGGACGCAGGAGTCCATAGAACCGCAGTGTACAGCGGAAAAGTTAAAGAAACCCAAACCTAACCCAAACTAACGTATCGTAACCTGACATAGCAAAACTCAATATAACGTGCGGCGACCACCATGGTGGCCCTCCACTTTGCCAGGCAGATCAGAGTAGAGCACAGTAGAGGGCAGGAATAGAAGACATTCTAAGCCAACGTCTCCTAAACTGAAGCAACCAAACATAGCCTGCCCCAAACTTAGATGCCGCGACCAGTATTGTTGGCCTACGCAGAGGCAAGCGGGACACGTCGGAGGAGAGTAGAGCGCAGAAGTCTAAGAAACAGCAGTCTTGAGAAAAGAAGTCAAAGCTATCGTAACCTAACCCAACATAGCCTAATATAAGGAAATGTAAACTCATACAACTTAACGAGCCGCGATCATAATTGCCGGCATCCCATGAGCTAAGCGGAACAAATTGGAGAAGTGGAGTGCATAAATCAATAGAATCGCAGTGTATTGCAGGACAGTCAACGCTATCCAATCCCAACCCAAACTACTGTAACATAACCCAACGTAGCCCAACTCAAACTAACATGACGGGACCAAAATTGCTGGCCTGCACAGCGTCGAGCAGAGTATAGCAGAGCAATGTGCAGCGCGGGAATACACCGAATTGCAATGTATAGCACAAACGTCTGAGTCTTTCGATCCTAACTTAACCTAGAGTAACACGCCAAATGTCAACAGGCACATCCTAATGAGCCTAGAACACTACTGCCGGTCTCCCCGTCGTCAAGCAGAACGCATTGGACGACAGTAGAGCGCCGGAGTGCATAGAATAGCGGTGTATAGCGGAAATACCAAAGCAACCCTATCCTAACCTAACCAAGCTTAACTTAACCGAACGTAACATAACACAAGCTAACGTGCAACGACAACTGCTACTGGCCTCCACAGAATCTACCAGAGCGTAGTAGAGCACTGTAGAGCTCAAAAATCCTCAGAATAGCAGTGTGCAGTACAAATGTCAATGTTAACCTATCCCAATCTAAACAAACGTAACATAACGAAAAGTAACATAACCCAACCTAACGTGTCTAGACAGTTGTTGCTGGCGTGCCCATCTCCAAGCAGGACGTATTAGAGGACAGTTGAGCCCCGAGATCCATAGGAAGGCAGTGTATAGCAGAAGAGTCAAAGCGTTTCTAAACTGACACAGACTCACCTAACCAAACAAAACATTACCTAACCGAAACTAACGTGCCGAGACGACCACTGCTGGAATCCCCAGAGCCAAGCAGATGATATCAGAGCACAGTGGAACGCAGAAATCTACCGAATGTCGGTGTATAGCACAAGAGTCAAATTTACCCGTATATAACCGAACCGAAATTAACATAACGCTACGTAACCTGACAAAACCTCACGTGCCCAGACAGTCATTGCTGAACTCCCTAGGGCCAAGCAGAATATAGTACGGAACAGAGGAGCGCAGAAATCCACCAAATGACAGTGTACATCACGAAGGTCGAAGCTATCCATACATAACCCAAGCAAACATGACCTAGCCAAACGTAGCTTAACTCAACGTAACGTGCCGAGACCACAGTTGCTGGACTTCACAGAGCCAGGCAGGGAGTATTAGAGGAGAGCAGAGAGCAGAAATCGAACTAATAGCAGTGTCTAGCGCAAAATGCATAGCCACCATAGCCAAATTTAACAAAGCCAAACAAAACCGAACGTAATCCAACTCAACCTAACGTGCCGATTGCAATACTGCTGGCCTCGCAAGAACCAAGCAATATTTTCCAGACCACAGTAGAGCGCAGAGATCCACCGAACAGCTGTGTAAAGCGCAAAGGTCAATGCTATCCTAACCAAAGGTAACCGAACCTAGCCTAATCGAACGCAACCTAGCTACACCTGACGTGCCACGGCCACGAGCATCACGACAGCCAAGCCGAATAAAGCAGAGCAACGTAGATCGCGAAAATGCTACCAAATAGGCGTATACGGCACAAAAGTCAAAGTTACCCTAACCAAACGTAGCCTAACATATCGTAACCAAATGTAACATAACTCAACGCAACTTGCACAGACCATTATTGCTGGCCTCCTCGGGGTATACCATAACATTCTAGAGAGGGGCTGAGCACGGAAGCCCATATAACAGCTCTTTGCAGCAGATATGTCAAAGCTATGAATAAATGACCCAGACTAACGCAATCCACCAAACGTAGCCTAACAAAGCATAACGTGCTGCGACCACTACGGCCTGACTACCCAGGGCCAAGCAAAGTATATTAGAGCGCAGTTGAGCACGGATCCACCGAATAGCAATGCATAGCACAGAAGTGAAAGCTACCACATCCTGTCCTAACCAAACGTAACATAACCAAACGTAAGCTAATCCAACCTAACGTGCCAAGACCACTATCTGTGGCCAACAGGGAGTCAAGCAGAGTATTCCAGAGCACAACCGAGCGCAGAAATCCATCGAATGGCAGTGTACAGTGCAAGAGTCAAAGCCACCCTGTCCTAACCTAACCAATCGTAATACAACCAAACGTATCCTAACTCAACCTAACGTGATGCAACCACTATTGCTGGCTTCCCAAGTGCCAAGCAGAACACATTAGAAGAGTGTGGAGCGCAGGAATCCATAGAATCGCAGTGTACAGCAGAAAAGTCAAATCTATCCAAACCTAATCAAAGCAGACATAACCGAACAAACGTCGCCTAACTCGACATAACGTGCCGCGACCGTCATTACTGGTCCCCCCAGAGACAGGCAGAAGTTAGTAGGGCACAGTACAGCACAGAAATTGAACGAAAAACTGTGTACACCACGATAGTCATAGCTACCCAAACCTAACCAGTACTAACTTAGCAAATCCAAACCTAGCCTATCCCAACTTAACGGGCCGAGACCTCTATTACTGGCCTCCCCAGAGCCAAGCAGAATATACTAGGGCGCAGTAGAGAGTACAAATGCACCAAATTGCGGCGTGTAGTACAAAACTCGTGGCTATCCTAACCAAATCTTGAACACCCGGACGAATCCAAACGTAGACTATCTAAACCTAACGAGCCGAGACCACTATTGCTGGCCTCCTCAGAGCCAAGCAGCATATACTAGAGCACAGTAGATTGCAGATATCCGTCGAATTGCAGTTTATAGCACAAAAGTCGGCGATATCTTAACGTAACCTGTGCTAACCTAACCAAACAGGACGCAGCATAACTAAACGTAACGTGCCGAGAATACTATTGCTGGACTCCCCAGAGCCAAGCATTGCATACTATAGCAATGTAGAGCTTAAAAATCCACCCAATAGAGGGGTATGACTCTCAACTCATATCTATGATCTTCCAACGCAACGAATCGTAAAGTATGCAGACGCAGCATAACACAACCTAACGTGGCTCGACCACTATTCCTGCCTTCCCCAGTGCCAAGCAGAAAGTAACAGAGCACAGCAGAGCGCAGAAATTCACCGAATAGCAGTATCCAGTACAAAAGCCAAAGCCATAATATCCAAACCCCACCTAACCTAACCTAACAAGCCTACCGTGCCACGACCGCCATTGCTCACTTCCCCACAGTCCAGTACAGTATAGTAGAGCAATGATAAGAGCAGATATCCACCGAATAGCAGTGTATACCGTAAAAGTCAAAGTTATCATATCCTAATCTAACCATACGTACCATAACCAAACGTAGCATAGCAGAGCCTTACGCGCCGAGACCACTATTTCTGGCTTCCCCAGAGCAATGCAGAGAGTGTTAGATCGCGGTAGAACGCAGAAATCCACCGAAAAGCAGTGTAAAGCACAAAAGTCAAAGCTATTGCCTCCAAACCTAACCAATCGTAACATTACCAAACGTATCGTACCTCAGCCTAAGGTGACGCGACCTCTATTGCTGGCCTGCCCAGGATTAAGCAGAACATATTAGAGGTGGTGGATCGCAAATATATATGGAATCGCAGTGCAGAGCAGAAATGTCAAAGTTATACAAACCAAGCCAAAGCGAACATAACCAATCCGAACGAAGCCTAACCCAACATAACGTGCTGCGACCACTATTGCTGCCCTCCCAGAGGCGAGAAGAACACAGCGGAGGGGAGTAGAGCTCAGAAATCCACAGAATCGCTGTGTATAGCAGAAAAGCAGAGGCCACCCGAACCAAACTCAAACTAACGTAACATAACCAAACGTAGCCTAACTCAACGTAACGTGCCGCGACCACATTTGCAGGCCTCGCCGGTGCCACGCGGAATATACCTGAGCAGAGTGGAGCGCTGGAGTGCACCGAATAGCTGTGTATAGTATGAAAGTCAAAGCTATCCTAACCGTACATAGCTTAACCTAACATAACCAAACGTAAATTAACCCTGACTAACATGCCGAGGCCACTATTGCTGGCATTGTCAGAGCCGCGCAGATTACACTAGGGTACAGTGGAGCTCAAAAATCCTCCGCATTGCAGTGTGCAGCACAAATGTCGAAGCTATTCCCTCTTAACCGAACCAATCGTAACACAACCAAACGGAACCTAACTCTATCTAACTTTACGCCACCACTATTTCTGGGCTCCCCGAAGGCGAACAGAATGTGGTAGAGGAGAGTATTATGTAGAAATCCACCGAATCACAGTGTGCATCACGAAAGTGAAAGTGACCCTCACAGTACTTAACATAACCCAACCTAGCCGAACGTAACGTTACACAATTTAATGTGCCGCGATCAGCATTGCTGGCCTCCCCAGAACCAAGCAGAAAATATTAGTGCACAGCAGAGCGCAGGAATCCTCCGAACAGCAGATTACATCACAAAACTCGAAGGAATTCTACCTTAACCTAGCAACTCGTAACATAGCCGAACTATCCTGACCATGCCTAACATGCCGCAATCAATATTGCTGCACTTCCGGGGCCGAACGGAACAACCTAGGGTAGAGTAGTGCTCAGAAATCCATAGAACCGCAGTGTATAGCAGAAAAGGCAGGAATACCCTAAGCTAACCCTAACACACGCAACATAGCCAGACGTAGCCTAACTCAACATAACTTGCCGCGACCACTATTGCTGGCCTCGCTAGGACCAAGCAGAATGCAATAGAGCACAGTGTAGCGCAGAAATGCACCGAAAAGCAGTGAAGAGTGCGAAAGCCAAAGCTACCGTGACCAAACATAACAAATCATATCCTAACCGAACGCAATCTATCTCAACCTAACGTGCCGTGACAACTATTGCTGGGCTTCCCAGTGCCAAGTAGAATATATTACAGCACAGTAGAGCGAAGAAATCCACAGAACAGTAGGGCGCAGCACAAAATTCGAAGCTATCCTGTCCTAAACTAACCAAACGTAACGTAACCAAACGTAGCATAATTCAGCCTAACGTGCGGGGACCACTACTGCTGGACTCCCAGGGCCAAGCAGAATATAGTACAGCACGGTGGAGCGCAGAAGTACGCCGAATAACAGTGTCAAGCGGGAAAGCCAATGCTATTTTAGACGAACGCAACACAACCTATCAAAGCCAAACGTAATCGCTCTCTACCTAGCGTGCCGAGACCACCGTTTCTGGCCTCGCCAGAGCCAAACAGAAAAATTAGATCACAGTAGAGCGCACAAATCCACCACACTGCAGCGTGTAGTACAAAAGTCGAAGATATCCTGACATAAACTGGCCAAAACCATCCTAACCTAACGTAGCCTATCCCATCATCATGTGCAGAGACCACAACTTCTGGCTTCACCAGGTTCAAGCAGAAAACCCTAGCGCACAATAGAACGCAGCAGTGCGCCTAATAGCAGTATGTGTCAATGAAGTCGAAGCCATCCAGCCCTAACATAGGATAGGGAGGCCAGCAGTAGTGGCCGAGGCATGATATGCTTAGTTACGTTACATTTGGCTATGCTACGATTGATTAGATTTGGGTAGAATAGCTTAGACCTTTGCGCTAGCACTACTGTTCGGTGGACTGCTGCGCTCTGCTCTGCTCTAGTGTATCCTGCTTGGCTCTGTGCATGGCAGCAATAGAGGTCACAGCACGCTAGGATGTCTTAAGTTACGTACGGTTACGCTATCTTACCTCTGGTAAGGACGGGACAGCCTTCACTCTTGCGCTATATACTGATTTTCGGTGTATTTCTGTGACCTACTGTACTCTGATATGCTCTGCTTTGCTCTGGGTATGCCAGAAGTGGTGGCCGAGGCACGTTGGTTTGAGTTTGGTTACTTTCGGTCATGTTACGTCTGTTTGGGTTAGGTTTGGATTGCTTTGGCTTTTCTGCCTCTCACTGAGATTTTATGGACTCCTTCGCTATGCTCCCCTATAGTATGTTCTGCGTGTCTATGTTGAGGCCAGCAAGAATGTTCTCGGCACATTAGGTTTAGTTGGGTTACGGAGAGTTACGTTACGTTTGCATATGTTAAGAGAGGCTAGCAATGGCCTTTGTTCTATACACTGCCATTCGGTGGATTTCTGCGCCCTGCTGTGCTCTAGCATTTTCAGCTTTGGTCTGGGATTGCCAGCAATTGTGTTCTCGGCACGGTACATTGTGTTAGCTAACGTTCGGTTTGGTTGGGTTTGGATACGTTTGGCTACGGTAGCTTTAACTTTTTCTGCTGCACACAGCTATTCGGTGGACTTCGGCGCTCCACTGTTCTCAAGTATGTCGTGCTTGGCACGGCGGCGGGGGGGGGGGGCAGTATCGGTTTCTGCATATTAGGTTGAGTTAGGCTCCGTTTGGTTATTTTCGGTTGGTTTTGGTTAGGATTGGATTGCTTTGACTTTTCGGATATACACCGCGATTCAATGGAATTCTGCGCTCTACTCTCCGCTAGTGTCCTCTGCTTGGCTCAGGGGAGGCCAGTAATTGTGTCCGCGACACTTTAGGTTGAGTTAGATTACGTTTGGTTACGATACGATTGGTTAGGTTAGGCTTGAAACGTTTTGACTTGAGAGCTATAGTCTGCTATTAGGTGGACCTCTGCAACCTACAGAGCTCCAACGTTTCCACCCTGGCTCTGGGAAAAACACCAATAGTGGTTTCGGCCCGTTATGTTGAGTCAGGTTACGTCCGGTTATGGTGGGTTAGGCTAGGTATTCTTATGGTAGCGTAAACTTTTATGATGTACACTGCTCCTCGGTGTACCTCAGCGCTCTGCTGCCCTCTAGTATGTTCTGATTGGCTCTGGGGAAGGCAGAAATAGCGTTCTCGGCGCGTAAGCTTGACATAGGCTATGTTTGGTTATGTTCTGTTTGTTTGGGTTGGGCTTAGGTAGTGCCGCCTTTCTGGTATGCACTGCGATTCTATGGATTCCTGCGTTCTACTCTCCACTGATTTCATCTGCTTGGCCCTGGGATTCCTGCTATGGTCGTCGCGGCATGTTAGATAGAGTTTGGTTACGTTTGGTTATGTTACGATTGCTTATGTTACGAGAGGGTAGCGTTGACTTTAGTGCTATAGTCTGCCATTTGGTTGATTTATGCGCCCAACTGTGCCCCAGCATATACCACTTGGCCTTGGGAGGCCAGCAATGGTGGTCTCGTCACGTTAAATTGATTTACGTTTCTTTTGCATATGTTACGTTTGGTTAGATAAGGATAGGGCGCCTCGACTATCGTGCTATACACTGTTACTTGGTGGATATCTGCTCCCTAATGTACTCTAATATATACTGCGTGAACCTGTTCAGGCCAGCAGTAGTGATCTCGGCACGTTAGGTTGCGCTGCGTTACGTTTGGCTATATTACGTTTGGTTACGCTACGATTGGCTACGTTATGACAGCATAGCTCTGCCTTTTGTGCTGTACGCAGCTATTCGGTAGATTTCTGCGCTCTACCCTGCTCTAGTATGTTCTGTTTGGCTCCGTGAAGGCTAGCAATGGTAGCGTAACCACGTTATGTTCAGCTATACTACGTTCGGTTTGGTCCCGTTGGGTCAGGTTAGGTTAGTGTATCTTTGCCTTTTTTTGCTGTACATTGGAGCGGAGCCGATTTCTGCACCCTCCTGTGCTCTAATGTATTGTGCTTGGCTCTGTGGTGGTCAGCAATAGTGGTCTCGGCAATTTGGGCTGAGTAATATTTCGTTTCGTTTGGCTATGTTAGGTTATATTTGGTCAGTGTGGCTTTGACTTTTGCGCAACACACTACCCTTCGGTTAATCTCTGCGCTGTACATTGCTCTACTAGCCTCCGCTCGGCTCTGGGCGGCCAGTAATGCTCGTCGTGGCACTTTCGATTGTGTTAGATTACTTTTGGCTAGCTTATGTTAGTTTGGTTTATGTTTGGATATGATTGACTTTTCTGCTATTCACTGCTATTCTATGGATTGCTGCGCTCTTGTTCCCTCTATTATTTTCTGGTTGGCCCTCGGGTGGCAAGCAATAGTGGCCGCGGCATGGTAGGTTGGGTTACGTTACATTCGGCAATGCCGTAGAATTTGTACGTATTGGTTAGGTTAGGGGAGGATAGCTTTGGCTTACGTGCTATACGCTGCTCTTCCGCGGCTTTCTGCGCTGTACATTTCTCTACTGTACCGAGCTCGGCCCTGGGTACGACAGCATATTGCTCGTTGCACGATACGGATTGGTATGTTGCGTTTGCTATGTTAGGTTAGGCTATGTTTGGTTGGCATAGCTTCGACATTCGTGCTACACACTGTTAGACAGTGTATATCTGCGCTCTACCATCGGCTAATAAATTTTTCTTGGAACTTGGGATGCCACCTATCGTGGTCCAGGCACGTTACCTTGAGATATCTTAAGTTTGTTTAGGTTATGCGTGATTTGGTCGGGTTTGGGTCGCTTTGACTTGTGTGCTTCACACTGCCATTATATGGATTCCTGAACTCCACTGTGCTCTATCTAAATCTGCTTCTCTCTGCGGACGCCGGCAATAGTGGTCGCGGCACATTAGATTCTGCTATCTTACGTTTGGCTATGTTAGGCTTGGTTGGTATAGCTTTGGCTTTCGTGGTATACACTGCTATTCGGTTGATTTCTACGCTCCACATTGCTCTAATATATTCTGCTCTGCTCCGGCGAAGCCAGAAATAGTGGTCGTGTTACGTTGGGTTGAGTTATGTTACGTTCGGTTACAATAGGTTAGGACACGTTTGCTAAGGATGGCTCTGTCTTTTGCGCTCTACGTTGCTCTAGCATATTCTGCTTCGCCCCGGGGAGGGCAGCAACAGTGGTTTCGGCGCGTTATGTCGAGTTGGCTTGAGTTCGGTAAGGCTTGGTTAGCTTATGAGGTCGTGGATAGCTTCGGCATTTCGGCTATACACTGCTAGTCTTACGGCTTCTCAGCCCCGCTCGTCTCTAATAAGTTCTGCTGGGCTATTGGGCTGCTCGTTAATTTGAGTTCGGCTACGCTTGGTTACGTTAGGTTCGTTTGGGTTAGGTTAGGGTAGCTTTGTCTTTTCAGCTGTACACTGCTAATCCATGGATTTCTATGCTCTACCCTCCTCTAGCATGTTCTGCATGTAACTGTGGTGTCCAGCAATAGTTGTCCCGGCATTTTATGTTGAACTATGTTACGTTCGGAAGGTACAGGTTAGTTTGTGTTAGGGTAGCGTAGCTTTGACTTTTCTGCTATACACTGCTATTCTGTGGATACCTGCGCTCCTCTCTCAACTATCATAAAGGGCTTGGCTCTGGGGAGGCCAGCATTTGTGGTCGCGGCACGTTAGGTTTAGTCAGGATACCTTTCGCTACGTTGCGGTTGACTAGGATATTTCAGGATAGCTTTGTCTTTTTTGCTGTACACTGGTTTTCGGTCGATTTCTGTGCTCTACTCTCCTCTAATATGCCCTTCTTGTCTCAGTGGATGGCAGCACTGGTGGTCTCGGCACGTTACGATAAGTTAGGCTACGTTTGGTTACGTTACATTTGGCTAGGTTAGGATAGGATGGCTTCGACATTCATGGTATACACTGCTGTTCGGTGGAATCCAGCGCACTACTGTGCTCCACTATATTCAGCTTGGCCCTGGGGTGTACAGCAATAGTAGCCGCCGCACTTTACGGTGAGTTATGCTATGTCTGGCTAGGTTCTGATGGCTTGCGTTAAGTTTGGGTAGCTTAGGCTTTTCTGATATACGCTTTGATTCTATGGATTTCTGCACTCTACCCTCCTCTAATATGCTCTTCTTGAATCAGAAGAGGGCAGCACTGGTTGCCCCGGGACGTTAGAATGAGTTGGGCTACGTTTGGTTACGTTACGTTTGGTCAGGATAGGAGCGGGCAGCTTTGATTTTTGTCCCGTACACAGCTATACGGTTGGTTTGGGCGCTCTACTGTGCTCTGATATGCTCTGCTTAGCACAGAGGACGCCAGTAATTGTGGCCGCGACGCTTTAGGTTGAGTTAGGTTACGTTTCGTTATGTGACGGTTGCCTAGCTTTGGAGAGGATGGCTTTGGCTTTAGTGCCACAGCCTGCAATTCGGTTGATTTCAGGACGCAACAGAGCTCTAATCTTTTCAGCTTGGCTCTAGAAGGACCAGCATTAGTAGTCTCGGCACGTTTGGTTGAGTTATGCTGCGTTTGGCTATGTTCTGTTGGTTTGGGTTAGGTTTGGGTAGCCTTGGCTCCTCTGATAACGCTGCGATTCCATGGATTTCTGCGTCCTACTCTTCACCAATATGTTCTGCATGGATCTGGGGGGCCAGCTGTAGTGGTCGCGACACGTTGGTGTGAGTTAGGTTTCGTTTGGTTATATTACGATAGGTTAGGTGAGGAGAGGATAGCTTTTGCTTTAGTGCTATTGTCTGCTATTAGGTGGATTACTACTATCTGCAGTGCCCTAGTGCTTACAGCTTGGCACTGGGAAGACCAGCAAAAGTGGCCGCGGCACGTTAGATTGAGTCTGGTTACGTTTGGTTATGTTACGTTTGGCTATGTTAAGAGAGGATAGCTTTGACTTTAGTGATATAGTCTGATATTTGGTGGATTTATGCGCCCTAACGTGCTCTAATGTTTTGAGCTTGGCTCTGGGATGGCCAGCATTGGTGGCCTCGGCACGTCAATTTGAGCCATGTTACGCTCGGTTGGGTTGGGTTAGTCTTAGTTTGGTTTGGACACCTTTAACTTTTGTGCTGTACACTGGTATTCGGTGTGCTTCTACGCTGAACTGTGCTCTAATGTCTTCTGCTTCGCTCTTTGGAAGTCAGCAATTTTGTTCTCTGCACGTTTGGTTTAGTAAAGTTTTGTTCGGATATATTAAGTTTAGATAGGTTGGGATAAGATAACTTCGACTCTTGTGCTATACGCTGCTATTCATTGGATTTCTCCACTCTTCATTGCTCTACTATATCCTGTTCGACTCTCGGAAGGCCAGCAATATTGGTCGCTTCACGTTAGTTTGAGTTAGGTTACGTTTGCTTAAGTTAGGTTACGTTGAGTCAGGTTGGGATAGCTTTGACCATTGTGCTATACACTGCCATTCGGTTGATTTCTGGGCTCCACTGTACTCCAATATGCTCTGCTTGGCGCTGTGTATGCCAGCAGTAGTGCTCTCGCCATGTTATTTAGAGGTAGGCTTCGTTTGGCTGGGTTAGGCTTTGTCAGGTTAAGTTAGGGTATCTTTGATCTTTGTGCCTTGCACATCAGTTCGTTGGATGTCTGCGCTCTCCTGTGCTGCGGTATACTCTGTTCTGCTATGGAGAGGTCAGCAACTGTGGTCAAGGCACGTTAGATTGAGTTATTTTGCGTTTGCCTGTGTTGCGTTTGACTATGCTAGGAGAGGATAGCCTTAACGTATATGCTGTAAACTGTTTTTCGGTGGATTTCTGCGCATTACTGTGCTCCAGTACATTCTGCTTGGCTCGGGATACGGCAGCAATGATCGTCTCGGCACGTTAGGTTAAGCAGGGTTGCGTTTGTTTACGTTACGTTTGGCTAGGTTAGGATAGGGTACCTCTGACTTTGGTGCTATGCACAGCCATTCGGTCGATATCTGTGCACTGCATTGCTCTACTAGCATCTGCTAGAACCTGGGGAGGCCAGCAGCAGCAGTCGTGGCACGTTCCTTTGCGATAGGTAACTTTTGGTCAAGTTAGATTGGTTGCGTTTGGCTAGGATCGCTTTGACTTTTGAGCTGTACACAGCTATTCGGTGGATTTCTGCGCTCTACTGTGCTCCTATATGCTCTGATTTGATCTGGGAAAGCCAGAAATAGTGGCCGCGGCACGTCGGGATTTGTTAGGTTGCGTTTGATTACGTTACGTTTGTTTAGGTTAGGTTAGGGTATCTTTGACTTTTGCCATGTACAATCTATTGCGGTGGACTTCTGCGCTCTACTGCGCTTCAGTAGGTCCTGCTTGTCTCTGGGGAAGCCAGTAATAGTGGTCTTGGAATATTATGTAGGGATCGGACACGTTTGGTTATGCAACGTTAGCTACGGTTAGGTTTGGATAGCTTCGACTTTTCTGCTATACACTCCAATTCTATGGATTTCTGCGCTCTACTCACCTCTGACATGCTTTGCTTGTCGCTGTAGAGGCCTGAGACACTGGTCGCAGCACTATAGGTAGAGATAGATTACGTATGGATAGGTTAGGTTAGGACAGCTGCGGCTGCCGCTGCGCGCCCATGCATCCAGGACGGGGAGCACAGCCCCGATCGTCCGGTGCCGTCGGCTGCACGGCTCCCTCAGCCGAGCTCGTCAGGCGGTCATCACGGACTGTCGGGCAATTCGCCCCAACTAAACGGCCTAAACAGCTTCAGAAGCACCGTCGCCGCCCCGGTGGAATAGTCCATAGATACAGTTCTCCCCCACCCAAAGACAACCTGACCTTACCTAACCTAATATAACGTGGCCTAACTCAACGTAACTGGCAGCAACTGCTATTTCCGGCATACACATGGCCAAGCAGAACATAGTAGAGCAGGGTAGAGCGCGAAATTGCACCGAAAAGCAGTGTATCGCACGAAAGTCCGAGTTAAACTAACCGAAATGAACATAACCTAACCTTATCAAACGTAACCTAACGCAACATAATGAGAGGCCACCTACATTTCTGGGCTCCCCAGCGCCAAGCAGAAATTATTAGTGGACAGTAGAGCGCAGAAATCCACTGCATTGCAGTGTAAACCGCAAGGGTCGAAGCTACCGTATCCTAACCTGACCAAATGTAACATACACGAACGTAACCGAATTCAACCTGACGTGTCGAGGACACTATTGCTGGCCTCCCGAGAGCCAAGCAGAGCATACTAGAGCACAGTAGGGCACAGATATGCACCAAATAGCCGTGTACAGAGCAAAAGTCAAAACTGTCCTATCCTAACCTGTCCAAACATAACATAACCGAACGTAACATAACTCTACCCTAGTAGCCGAGAACATTATTGCTGGCCTGCTCGGAGACGAGCAGAGCATAGTAGGGGACAGTAGCGCTCAGAAATCCATAGTATCGCAGTGAATGGCTGATAGGTCAGGGTAACCCGAACCTAACCCAAACTAACATAACCTAACCAAACGTAGCCTAACTCAACATAACGTGCTACTCAACCCGCCAGGGCCATGCAGAATATAGTAGAGCACAGCAGGGCACAGAAGTCCACAGAATAGCAGTGCATAACAGAAAACTCGAAGCTATCCTATAGCAACCTGGAGGAACGTAATGTAACCAAACGTAACACAACTAAACCTAACGTGCCGAAACCACTATTGCTGGCGTCGAAACAGCCGGGCAGAAGATGTTAGAGCAGAGTAGAGCCCGGAAATCCATATAATCGCAGCGTATAGCGGAAAATCCAGAGCCATCCAGACCTATATCATACTGACGTAGCTAACCAAACGTAGCTTAAGGTAACATAACGTGCAGCGGCCACTAATGCTGGCCTACACAGCGGCCAAGCAGAATGTAGCAGAGCACGGTACAGCGAAGTAATCTTCCGAACAACGTTGTATGGCTGAAAAGTCACAGCAACCCTAACCGAAATGAACATAACCTTACCTAACTAAACGTTGGATTACTCAGTCCAACGTGCGGAGACCATCCTTGCTGGCATTCCCACAGCCATGCAGGGTATAGTAGAGCAAAGTAGAATGAAGAAATCCTCCGCATAGCAGTGTATAGCACGAAATTCAAAGCTACACCATCCTAACCTAACCACACGTAACATCAAAAAACGTTACCTAACTCAACCCTACATGATGAGACCTCTATTCCTGCCCTTCACAGAGACAAGCAGAACAAACTAGAGGAGAGTGGAGCGCAGAAATCCATAGCTTCGCAGTGCAGATCAGATAAGTCGAAGCTATCCAATTCTGACCATAGCTAACGTAACATAACCAAACGTAGCGTATCTCAACCTGACTTGGCGAGACCACCATTACTGGCCTCCACAGAGCCAACTCGAATATACTAGAGCATAGTAAAGCGCAGAAGTCCGCCACACTTCAGTGTAAATCACAAATGCCACAGATATCCTATCCTAACCTGACCTAACCTAAACTATCCAAACGTAGCATAACTCAAAGTAACGTGCCGATACCACCACTACTGGCCCTCTCAGAGCCATGCTGAGTTTGTGAGAGCACAGCAGAGTGCAGAAATCTGCAGAAGAGCAGTGTATAGCACAAAAGCCCTAGCTAGCCCCTCTTATCATAAAAAATCGTTACGTAACCAAACGTAACTTAACACAACCTAATGAGCCGCGATGACAATTACTGGCGACCCAGGGACAAGCAGAGTAGGATAGAGCACAGCAGTGCCCAGAAGTTAACCCAATGACCATTTATAGCACAAAAGTCAATGGTACACTCTCCTGTCGAAGTCAAACGTAACACCATCGAACGTAGCCTAAACCAAACTAACGTGCCGGGCCAATATTACTGGCCACACCAGAGTCGAGCAGAGTGGGGTAGAGTAATGTAGAGCAAAGGATTCGTGCGTAGAACTCTATTTGTGGCCTCCCGAGAGCCAAGCAGAATACGCTAGGGCGCAGTAGATCGCAGAAATCCACCGAATAGCAGTGTATAGCACAAAGGTCAGAGCCACCCTAACCTAACCGAACAAAGCATAACATAACCAAGGGTACCTAACTGAACCCAACGCGCCTACACCAATATTGCTAACCTCCCCAGAGTGAAGGAGAATATACTAGAGCTGACTAGTTTGCCGAGATACGCCGTATTGCAGTGTAAGGCACAAAATTCAAAGATAGCCTAACATTACCTGACCTACCAGGTTACGATAGGATAGCATTGACCTCTGCGATCTACTCCGATATTCGGTGCATTTCTGCGCTCTACATTCCTCCAATACCTTTTGTTTCGCTCAGGGGAGGCCAGCAATATTAGTTTGGGCACCATATGCTAAGTTAGGATACGTTCGGTTGTGCTAGGTTAGGACAGGGTAGGATAGGATATCCTCCACTTTTATGCTATAAACTGCAATGCTGTGCTTTAGTGCGCTGTACTGTGCTCTAGTATACACTGCTTGGCCCTTGGGTGCAAGAAACAATGGTACCGGAACGTTAGGTTGATTTAAGCTACGTTCGGATATGTCAAGTTTGGTCACGTTGGGAGAGGGTAGCTTTGACTTCTGTGCAATACATTGCTGGTTGGTAGACACCTGCGCTCTGCATTGCTCTGCTAGCATCTGCTTTTCCATGGGGAGGCCGGCAATAATGCTCGTGGTGGGTTTGGCTGAGCTATGTTACGTTCGGTAGTGTTCCGATTGGTTAGTCCAGGAGAGATAGGCTTTGACTTTCGTGCTGGACACCAATACTCTGTGGATTTCAACTTCCTGCATTGCTCTACTATACTCTGCTCGACTATGGGGAGGCCAGAAATTGTGTTCTCAGCACGTTAGCTTGAGTTATGCTACGTTTGGTTTGGTTAGATTAGACCTGGATAGGTAAGGGTACCTTCGACTTCTGCGCTATACACCGCCATTCGGTGGACTCCTGCGCTCTGCATTGCCCTAATACGTTCTTCTTGGCTCTGGCGATGGCAGCAACAGTGACGTCGGCAGGTTAGTGTAGGTTTGATTACGTTTGGTTACGTTACGTATGTTCAGGTCAGGATGGCATAGCTTCGACTTTTGTGCTATACACCCATATACGGTTGATTTCTACGCACTACTGTGCTCCAATACGTTCTGCCGGGCTCTGGGCCGGCAAACAATAGTGACCTTGGCGTGCTAGGTTGTGGCAGCTTACGGTTGGTTTGGCTAGGTTAGGCTAGGTTTGCTTAGGATAGCCTTGACTTTCGCGGTATAAACTGCAATACGGTCTATATTTGCGATCTGCATCGCTCAGTTATTATCTGCTTGTCTCTGGGGAGGCCAGCAATAGTGGAAGTGGCACGTTTGGTCGAGTTATGTGGCGCTTGGTTAGTTTCGGTTAGGTCAGGTTAGGATAGGATATCCTCAACTTTTGCCCTGTACAGAGCTCTTCGGTGGGCTCCTGTGCTATACTGTGCTCTAATATGTTCTACTTGGCACTGGGGAGGCCAGCAATATAGTTCTCGGTTTGTTAGGTTTAGTTATTCTACGTTTGGCTGTGTTAGGTTGGGTATGCGTTGGTTAGGATGGCTTTGACGTCTGCGCAATACGCTAATATTCGTTCGGTTCCTGCGCTCTACTATGGCCAGATATGTTCCGCTTGGCTCTGGGAAAGACAGCAATTGCGGTCTCGGCTCCACATGCTGAGTTAGGGTAAGTTTGGTTGGGTTAGGTTAGGTCAGGATAGGTCACGTCATCTTTGGCTTTTGTGCCTTTCAATGCAACGCCGCGGACTTCTGTGATCTACTGTGCTGTAGTATATCATTCTTGGCTCTGGGGAGGTCGGCAATAGTGCTGTAGGTTTGTTAGGTGAAGTAAGGTTACGTTTGCTTATGCTATGTTTTGTTAGGTTAGTCCAGGATAGCTTCGACTTTTATGCTACACACAGCTGTTCCGTGGATTCCTGCGCACCAGTTTGATCAAGTACGCTCCGCTTTTCTCAATGGAGGGCAGAAATATTGGCCGTGGCGCGTTAGGTTGTATTAGATTACGCTCGGTTAGTCTAAGTTTATCTGTGTTATGTTAGGATATCTTTGACTTCTTTGTTGCACACTGGAATGCGTTCGGCTTTTGCGCCCTACAGCGATCTAGTATGTTCTGATTGCCTCTGGGGATGCCAGTAATAGTGGTCTCGGCGCAATAGGTTGAGGTATGATACGTTTGGTCATGTTACGTTAGCTTAGGCTAGGTTTGGATAGCTTCGACTTTTCTGCTATACACTGCGTTTCTATGGATCCCTGCGCTCCACCCTCCTCTAGTATGCTCCGCTTGGCAATGTGGAGGCCAGCAATGCTTGTCGCAGCACGTTATGTTGAGTTAGATTCCGTTCGGCTTGTTTAGGATAAGTTGGGTTTGGACATTATATCTCTGACTCTTGTGATGGGCACAGATATTCTCTGGACTTCTGTGCTCTACTGTGCTCTACCATATTCCACTTGTCCCTTGGGTCGCAAGCAGTAGTGTTCGCGGCACGCAAGGCTGAGTTGTGTTACGTTTGGTTGTGTTTGGTTTGGTTAGGTTTGGTCAGGATAACTTCGACCTTTGTGATATTCACTGCAATGCGTTTGATTTCTGCCATCTATTGTTATCTAGTATATTCTGCTTGGCTCTGCGGATACCAGAAATGGCGGCCTCGGCACGCTAGGCTGTGTTAGGCTGCGGTTGGCCTGTCCAGGTTAGGTTAGGTTTGGTCAGGATAACTTTGACCTTTGTGCTATACGCAGCGTCTCTGTGGACATCTGCTCTCTCCGTTGCTCAACTATACACCGCTCGACTATGGGCAGGCTAGCGCTAGCGTTCGCTGCATGTTAGTTTGAGTTAGGTTTCGTTTGGATATGTCACGTTTGGATAGTGTAGGGGATGGTACTATTGACTTTTGTGCTTTATACTCCCATTTGGTCGACTTCAGCGCTGTAAAGTGCTCTAATATTCCCTGCTTGGCTCTGGGGATGCTAGGAATAGTGCGCTCGGCAGGTTAGATTGAGTTAGGTTACGTTTGGTTACGTTACGTCTCTTTGGGTTAGGTGTGTATTGCTTTGACTTTCTTGTCATAGACTGCTATTGGGTGGAATCCTGCGCGCTGCGGTGCTCCACTATACTCCGCTCGATTCTGGGGAGACCAGCGATGGTGGTCTCAGCACATTATGTTTGGTTTGGCTACGTTTGGATTGGTCAGGTTAGGTCAGGTTAGGTTAGAATATCCTTGATATTGTGCTTTACACTGCAACGCAGAGGATTTCTGTAATGCTCTGTACTCTAGAATAATCTGCTGGTCGCTGGGGATGACAGCAATAGTTGTCTCGGCACGTAAAGTTTGGTTATGCTACATTTGGTTTTGTTAAGTTTGACTACGTTAGGATAGGGTAGCTTGGATTCTTGTCTTATGCACTGCGATTCTATGGGCTTCTACGCTCTAACCTCTTCTCATTTGTTCTGCTTGGCTCTGAGGAGGGCAGCAATATACCTATCGGCATGTTAGGCGGAGTTAGGTTACGTTTGCTTACGCTAAGTTTGGTTCGGTTAGGATAGCATTCCTTTGACCTTTACGCTACACGCTGCTTCACCGTGGACTTCTGCACTCCACTGTGAAGTAATATGTTCTGCTATGTTCTGGGGGGGGGGGCAGCTATAATGACCTCGGCACGCCAGGTTGAGTTATGTTACGCTTGGCTTTGCTAGGTTCGGATTGGTTTGGTTAGGATAGCTGTGACCTTTGTGCTAAGCACTGCTATTCAGTCGATATCTGTGCACTGCATTGCTCTACTAGGGTCTGCATAAATCCGGGGAGGCCAGAAATAGAGGTCGAGGCACGTTCCGTTGAGTTAGGTTACGTTCGGATAGGTTAGGTTAGGTTTAGTTTGGTTAGGATCTCTTTGACTTTTGTGCTATACAGCGTTTTTCGGTCGATTCCTCCTCTCTGCATTGCGGTGAAAGCATCCGATTTTCTTTGTGGAGGCCAGCAATCGTGACCGTGGCACGTTTGGTTGAGTTACGTTACCTACGGCTAGGTTAGGTTAGGTACAGTTTGGTTAGGATTGCTTTAACTCCCGTACAATACACTCCGATTCGTTGGATTTCTGCGCTCTGCTGTGCTCTGGTATATTCTGCTTGGCTAAGGGGAGCCCAGAAATGGCGGTCGTGGCACGTCAGTTTGGGTTACGTTGCGCCCGCTTATGTTAGGATTTGATAGGTTAGGACAGGGCAACATTGACTTTTCCGCTGTACACTGCAATTCGGCGGATTTCTGCGCTTTACTGTGCTCTAATATGCTCCGACTGGCGCTCGAGAGGCCAGCAATTGTGGTCTTGGCACGCCAAGTTTAGTTAGGCTGCGTTCGATTAGGTTACGTTTGGTTAAGTTAGGATATGATAGCTTCGACTTTTGTGCTATACTCTGCTATTCCGTGAATTTCTGGGCTTTACTGTGCTCTAGGGGAGGCCATGGATAGTGGTCTCCGTAGGGGATGCCATCAATAGTGGTCTCCGACCGTTAGATTTAGTCAGGGTGAGCTTGGTTAGGTCAAGCTTGGCTAAGTTAGGAAAGAATAGCTTCGACTTTCGTGCTAAACACTGCGCTTCGGTGGATTTCTGCGCTCTACTGTGCTCTAGTATGCCCTGCTTAGGACTGGGTATGCCAGCAGTAGTGGCCTCGGCACGCTAAGTTGTGTTATGGTACGTTTGGCTATGTTACGTTAGCTGAGGTTAGGATATGATAACTTCGACTTTTGTGCTGTACTCTGCTATTCGGTGCTTTTCTGCGCTCTTCTGTGCTCTCCTGTATTTTCCTCGGCGCTGGAAGGTCCAGCAATTGTGGTCGCTACACATTATGTTGAGTTAGGGTTCTTTTGCTTAGGTGACATTTGCCTGGGTTAGGTTTGGACGGCTTTGACTTTTCTGCTATACACGGCGTTCCAATGGGTTTCTGCTCTCTATGCTGCTGTAATATATTCTGCTTGGCTCTGGGGAGGCCAGAAATAGCGATCTCGTCACGTCATGCTGAGTTAGGTTGCGTTCGGTTACGTTACGATTGGTTAGGTTAGGATGGGCTAGCTACGACTTCTGCGCCATACACTGCTATTCGGCCGACTTCTGCCATCTAATATGCTCTAATATGTTCAGCTCGTGTGTAGGAGCCCCAGCCACAGTGGTATCGGCACGTTACGTTTAGCTATGCTACGCTTGGTTAGGTTACGTTAGGTCTGGTTAGGTTAGGATATCTTTGACTTTTGTGCTTGCCCAGTGCAACGCGGCATACTCCTGCGCTCTACTGTGATCTAATATGCTCTGATTTGCTCTAGGGTGGCCAGAAACTGTGGTCGCGGCGCGTTAAGTTTTGTTAGGTTACGCATGGTTAGGTTAGGTTTGTTTGGGTTATGTTAGGATATCCTTGACTTTTGTGCTATACATTGCTATTTGGTGGCTTGCTAGGCTCTACTCTGCTGTTCAATTCTCTGTTAGACTCTGGGCAGCCCAGCAAGATAGGTCAAGGCACGATAGGTTTTGTTAGGCTGCGTTTGGTAACGTTACGGTTTGTTAGGGTAGGTTAGGGTAGGATTGACTTTTGCATTATACACCGCTCTTTGGAGGATATCTACGCTACACATTTCTCTAGTGGACGCTGCTCGACCCTGGGAGGCCAGTGATAGTGGCCTCGGCACATTATTTATATTTATGCTACGTTTGGTTGGGCTATGTTAGTTTCTGCTAGGTATGGATAGCTTTGATTTTTGTGGTATACACTGCTATACGTTGAATTTCTGCACTGTGCTGTTCCCTACTATGTTCTGCTTGGCTCTGAGGAGGCCAGAAATGGCGGCCTCGGCACACAGTGTTGTGTTGTGTTACGCATGGATTGGCAAGGTTCGAGTACGTTTGGCCATTTTAGCGTTGACTTTCGCGCTATACGCTCCTTTTCGGTCGACATCTGTGCACTGCATTGCTCTATTAGCGTCTCCTTGTCTGTGTGGATGCTAACGGTGGCGGTCGTGGCATGTTTGGTTCAGATATGTTACGCTTGGTTATGATAGGTTAGGAGAAGTTTGGTCAGTGTGGCCTTGACCTTTATGCTATACACTGCTACTCGTTCGACATGTGCACTCTGCATTGCTCTACTAGTATCAGCATGTCTCTTGTGAGGCCAACAATAGTGGCCGTGGGACGATTGGTTCGGCCAGGTGACCTTAGGTTAGGTTAGGTTTGGCTATGTTTGCTTAGGATGGCATTGGCATTTGTGCTATAAACTGCTATTCGGTGGACCTCTGCGCTCTGCTGTGCTGTAGTGTATTCTGCTTGGCCATGGGGAAGCCTGTAATAGTGGTCTCGGCACGTTAGTCTGAGTTAGGTTGCTTTAGGTTATATGACGTTTGATTAGGTTATGAAATGTTAGCTTTTTCTTTTGTGGTGTACACGGCTGTTCGGTGGATTTCGGCGCTCTACTGTGATCTAATATTCCCTGCTTTGCTCTGGGAATACCAGAAATGGTGGCTGCGGCGCGTTCTGTTCAGAGAGGCTACGTTTTGTTAGTTTAAGGATGTTTATGTTAGGTTGGTATATCTTTGACTTTCGTGATATACATTAACATCATATGGAGCTCAGCGCTCTATTATCCGCTAGTGTGCCCTGTCTGGCGACGGGAATGCCGGCAATTGATGTCTCGTCTCGTTACGATGAGATAGGGAACGTTGGGTTAGTTTATACTAGCCATGCTTGGGTTCGGATGCTTTGGACTTTTGTGCTGCACACAGCTATTCGGTTGATTCCTGCGCTCTACGCTTCTCTAATATGCCCTGACTGGCCCTGAGCTAGCCAGCAATAGTGCTTTCGGCACGTTAGTTTGAGTTATGTTACGTCTGGCTAGGCTTCGCTTCTTTAGTTCAGGATAGGATAACTTTGACTTTTGTGCTATATACAGCTATTCGACGGATTTCTGCGCTCTCCATTGCTCTACTATACTTTGCTCCGCTCTGGGCAGGCCTGCAATAGCTTTGGTGGCACGATAGGTTGAGTTACGTTACCTTCGTCGTGTCAGGTTAGGTTACGTTTGGTTGGGATGGATTTGACTTTTATGTTATACACTGCTATTCGATGGATGTTAGCGCTCTACTGTGCTGTAATATGTCCTGCAGTGGTCTGGGGAGCCCAGCAATAGGGGTCTCGTATCGTTAAGTTTAGTTATTCTACGTCAGGTTTGGTTAGGTTAGGTATGGTTAGGTGAGGTAATCTTTGACGTTTGTGCTGTACATTGCTATTTGGTGTCATTCTGTGATCTACAGTGCTCTACTATACTCTGCTTGGCTCTGGGGAGGACAGCAATATTGGTGGCGGCACGTTAGGTTATGTTTGATTACGTTTGGGGTTGAAAGATTTGCCAGGTTACGTAATTTTACCTACGACTTATGCGCTATAAACTGCTAATCGGTGGATTTCTGCACTCTGGTGTGCTCTAATATGTTATGCTTGACTCTGGGGAGGCCAGCATAAGTGGCCATAGCTCGATAGGTTGCGTTGGTATACGTTTGGCGATCGTTAGATGTGCCAGGTTAGGGTAGGGTAGCTCTGACTTTTGTGCTATACTCCGCTATTCGGTGGATTTCTACGATCTGCATTGCTCTACTGTGCTCTGCACGACACAGGGGAGTCCAGTAGTAGGGGTCGTGGCACGATTATCTGCGGGGACGGCAGCAATAGTGGACTCGGCACGTAGGGCTGAGTTAAATTACGTTTGGCTAGGTAAGGTTAATATAAGCTTGGTTAGTGCAGTTTTGACTTTTATGCTATACAAGGCTTTTCGGTGGATCCCTGCGCTCTAGATTACTCTAACATGCTCTGCTTGTCTCTGGGGAGCACCGCAATAGTTGTCTCGTCGCGTTATGCAGAGTTAGGCTATGTCCATTTATGTTACGTTTGGTTGGGCTAGGATAGTTAGGTTGGCAATGCTTTGGCTTTTGTGATATACACTGCTACTCCGTGGATTTCTGCGTTCTACATTGCTCTAATATACTCGGCCTCTCTCTGCGAGGGCCAGCAATACTAGTCTCGGCACTTCATGTTGAGTTAGGCTAGGTTCGGTGGAGTTAGGTTAGGACATGTTGGACTAGGATATCTTCCAATTTTTCACTGCAATACGGTCGGTTTCTGCGCTGTACTGTGCCCTAAGACGTTCTGCTTCGATCTGAGGAGGCCTGAAATGTTGTTCGCGGCACGTTTGGTTGTGTCGGGTTACGTTGCGTTTGGTTGGGTTAGGTTGAGTTTGGTTTTGGTGGTTTCAACGTTTGCGCTATACACTACTTTTCGGTGGATTTCTACGCTGTACTGCGCTGTAGTATGTTCTGCTCGGCTCTGGGGAGGCCAGCAGCAGTGGTCTCCGCACGCTAGGTTGGGATACATATCGGTTCGTCATGTTACGTTTCGTTAGGTTAGGGTATGATAGCTTTGACTCTTATGCTACACATCACTACTCGGTGGTCTTATACGCCCTACATTGCCCTAATATGTTCTGCTTGGCTCTGGGGAGGCCAGAAATGGTGGACATGACGCGATAGTTTGTGTTAGGCTTCGTTTGTTAATGTTACGATTGGTAAGGTAGGAGTGGATGGCATTCACATTTGTGCTATGCACCAATACTCGGTGGAAATCTACGCCCTACATTGGTCTACAATACTCTGTTCGGCTCTGGGGAGGCCACCAATAGTCGTCCGTGCGCGATAGGTTGGGTTAATTTACGCCTGGTCATGTAATGTTTGGTTAGGTTATGCAAGGGTAGCTTCGGCGTTATTGCGGTGCACAACTATTCGGAGGATTTCTGGGCTCTACTGTAATCTAATATTCTCTACCTTCTTCTGTGGAGGCCATAAATTGTGTCCGCGGCGCATAAGGTTGTGTTAGGATACGTCAGATTCTGATTCGTTTGGTTACGTTTGGGTAGGATGTCTTTGAGTTTTTTGCTATACAGTACTATTCGGTGGATTTGTTCGCCCTTCGTTGCTATACTCTACCCTACTCGACCTTGGGGAGGCCAGCAATGGCCGTCGTGGCACGATAGGTTCAGTTATGTTACGTTCGGTTTGGTTAGGCTACGTTAGGCTTGGTCAGGGTGGCTTTGACTTTTGTGCCATACACTCCTGTTCCTTGAATTTCTTCGCTCTACTGTGCTTTAATATGTTATGCTACGCTCTGGAGAGGGCAGCAATTGTGGTCTCGGCACGTTCGGTTCAGTTATGTTATGCTATGTATCGTTACGCCAGGCTAGGTTTAGTCAGGATATGTTTGACTTCTGTGCTGTGCAATGCTATTCGGTGGATATGTATGCCCTACTGTAATATAATAACCTCTGCTTTGCTCTTGGTATGCCAGAAATTTTGTCAACGGCGCGTTAGCTTGAGTTAAGTTATGTTTGGCTTTGTTACGTTTGGTTAGTTTAAGTTCGGATATCTTTGTCTTTTGCGTTATGGATTGCCATTTGGTGGCTTCCTGCGCTCCTCCTGGCTCTAGGATACTCTGCCTCACTCTGGGGAGGCCAGCAATGGTGACTGTGGCGCGATAGGCTTTGTTATGCTACGTTTGCTGATTTTACGATTGGATAGGTTGTGATAGGGTAGCTCTGACTTTTGTGCTGCACACCGCCATACGGGTGATTTCTACGCTCTACTGTGCTCTCGTACGTTCTGCTTGGCTCTGCGGAGGCAAGCAATGGTGGCCTCGGCGCGTTGGTTTGAGTTAGGATACGTTAGGTGTGGATAGGTTAGGCTACGTTTGGTTAGGATAGATTTGACTTTTGTGGCATACACTACTATTCTGTCGATATCTGCGCTCCGCATTGCTCTACTAGCCTCAGCTTGCCTCTGTCGAGGCCAGCAGTAGTGGGCCTGGCACGTTCTGTTGTGCTGGGTTTCGATTGGTTTTGTCAGTGTAGGTAATGTTTGGGTAGGATGGCTGCGACGTTTGTGCTATGCACTACCTTTCGGTGGACTTCTGCGCTCTTCTGTGCTCTAGTATATTCTGCTTGGCTATGAGGAGGCCAGCAGTAGTGCTCACGCCACGTTAACCTGAGCTACGTTGCTCTATGTTGCGTTACGTTTGGGTAGGTTAGGATAGGATAACGTTGACTTTTGTGCTGTACACTGCTACTCGGTGGATTTATGAGCTCCACGTTGCTCTGCTATACCCTACTGGTCTCTGGCGGAGCCGGCAATGGCGGCCGTGGTGTGATAGGTTGAGTTACGTTACGTTCGGTTAGGTTAGGTTAGGAAATGTTTGGCCAGGATGGCTATGGCTTTTGTGCTATACGCTGATATTCTGTGCACGTCTGGGCTCTACGGTGCTCAAGTATGTGCTGCTTGGCTCTGGGGACGCCAGGAATAGAGGTCCATGCGCTTAAGGTTTATACTGTCTACGTTTGGTTAGGTTATGTTTGGTGTGGCTAGGTAAGGATACCTTTTAATTATGTGCTATATATTTCCCCTTGGTGGCTTTCTGCGCCCTACGTGGCTCTACTATACTCTGCTCTACTCTGGGGACACCAGCATTAGTGGTCGCAGCACGATAGGTTTTGTTAGGCTACGTTTGTTAATGTCACGATTGGTTATGTTAGGGGAGGATAGCTTTGACTACGTGCTACACACCGTTGTTGGGAGGATTTCCACACTCTACATTGCTATATTTTCCTCTGCTCGACACTGGTTAGGTTAGGTTAGGTTGCTCTCCCTGGGGAGGTCAGTTGCTCTGGGAGAGACGGCAACGCTGCTCTCGGCATTTTATGTTGGGTTAGGCTACGATTGGCTATGTTAGGTTAGGTCAGGTTAGGTTAGCATATCTTTGACTCTTGTGCTTTAAACTGCTTTGTGGCGCATCTCTGCGCTCTACTGTGCTCTGCTGTATTCTTACGGGCTCTGCGGAAGCCAACAATAGTCGGCTGGGCACGTTATGTGGAGATGGCTTACGTTTGGTTCTGTTAAGTTTCTTTCTATTAGGATAGGATATGTTCGACTTTTGTGCTGTACACTGAAATGTGCGGACCTCTGCCCCCGGCTGTGATCTACAATATTCCGCTCGTCTCTAGGGACGCCAGCAGTAATGTTCGCTGCCCGTAAGGTTGAGTTTTGTTACGTTTGGTTATGTTAGGTTAGGCTAGGTTTGGTCAGGATATCCTTCACTTTTGTGCTATTCACGGCACTGCGGTCGATTTCTACGCTCTACTGCTCTCTAGTATATTCTGCTTGGTCCTGCGCACGCCAGAAATAGTGCTCTTCGCACGTTAAATTAAGTTAGGTTTCGTTTGGATGTGTTCGCTTTGTTTGGGTTAGGCTAGGATATCTATGACTTGTGTTCTGTGCACTGTAATGCGGTGGACTTCTGCTCTCTGCTGTGCTCTGATATGTTCTGCTTTGCTCTGGGGATGCCAGCAATAGTGGTCTCGGCATATTTTGTTTAGGTTGCATACGTTCGGCTATGTTACGCTTCCTTTGGTTAGGCTTGGTTAGTTTCGACTTTTCTGCTATACACAGAGATTCTATGGACACATGTGCCCTACTCTCCTCTCTTGTGCTCTGCTTGCCTTTGTAGAGGCCAGCAGTGCTGATCGCGGCACGTCAGCTTCGATAATGTTGCGCTTGGTTGTTATACGTTTGGCTAGGTTTAGATAGAATGTCTTTGGCTTTTGCGCTATACACTGCGATTCGGTGGATTTCTGCGCTCGACATTGCTGTGCAATACTCTGCTCGACCGTGGCGTGGCCAGCAATATTGGTTGTGACACCATAGGATGGGCTATGTTACGTTTGGTTAGGCTACGTCGGTTTATGTTTGGTCATGATAACTCTGACTCTTGTGCTATGCACTACTAGACGCCGGATATCTGCTCTCTTCTATGCTCTGCTATACTCTACTCGACTCTGGGGAAGGCAGTAATAGTGTCCCTGGCACGTAAGTTTGATTTAGGCTACGTTTGGTTATGTTACGTATGGTTACGGTAGGTGAGGATATCTTTGTCTTTTGTGCTGTATATGGCTATTAGGGGAACTTCTGCTCTATACTGAGCTCTAGTATGTTCTGCTTCGTTCTGCGGGTGCCTGTAATAGTTGACTCGGCACTTTATGTTGAAGTAGTATTCGTTTGGCTGTATTATGCTTTCTTTGCATTCGCTGGGATAGTTTATTCTCTTCTGCAATACACTCAGATTTTATGGATTTCTGTGCTGTAGTCCCTCTAACATGTTCTGCTTGACACTGTGGAGACCAGCAATACTGGTCGCGGCACGTTAGGCTGAGTCAGTTTTAGTTTGGTTGCGTAACGGTTTGTTCGGTTAGGAGGGGCTGGCTATGACTTTTCCACTTTACACCGCTATGCGGCCGATATCTGCGCTCTGCATTGCTCTGCTAGCCTGCGCTTGTCTCTGGGGATGCCGGCAACAGTGGTCGTGGTACGTTTGACTGAGTTACGTTACGTTTGGTTTGGTTAGGGTAGGTTAGGTTTTTAAGGTTGGCGTTGGCATTTGTGCTGTACACTGCTATTCGGTGGATTTCTGCGCTTCGCTGTGCTGTAGTGTATTCTGCTAGGCTATGGCGAGGCCAGCAGTAGTGCTCCCGGCACGTTAGGCTGAGCCATGTTGCGTTCGCCTATGTAACGCTTCGTTTGGATAGGATGGGGTAGCATAGACTTCTGTGCTACACACTGCTGTTCGGTGGAATCCAGCGCTCTTCGTTGCCCTGCTATACCCCACTCGACTCTGGGGTGGCCAGCAATGGCGGTCGTGGCACGATATGCTTTGTAATATTACGTTTGCTTAGGATAGGTTAGGTTAGGTTTGGTCAGGATTGCTTTGATTCTTGCGCTATAAACAGCTATTCGGTAAATTTCTGTGCCCCGCTGTGCTCTAGTATGTTCTGCTTGGCCCCGAGGAGGCCAGCGACAGAGGTCACGGTTCGTTAGGTTTAGTTATTCTACGTTCGGTTTGGTCAGGTTTTGTATGGTTAGGGTAGAATGTCTTTGTCGTTTGTGCTATACATTGTTATTTCGTGGCTTCCTGCGCTCTACTTGGGTCTACTGCACTCCGCTCGACCCTGGGTAGGCCAGCAAAGGTGACCGTGACAGGATATATTTTGTTATGCTACGTTTGGTAATGTTACGACTGATTATGTAAGGTTAGGGTAGCTTTGCCATTTTTAAATTTACACAGCTACTCGGTGGATTCCTACGCTCTGCATTGCTCTCCTATACTCTGTTACATTCTGGGGGGGGGGGCAGTAAGAGTGGTCTTGGCACGTTAGGTTGAGTTATGCCACATTTGCTTAGGTTATGTTAGCATCGGTTGGGTTTGGATATCTTTGCCTATCGCGGTATAAACCGTTGTACGGAGGATTTCTGCGTTCCACTGTGATCTGGCATGTTCTGCTTGGCTCTGCGGAGACCAGCAATAGTGGTCTCGGCGAGTTAGTTTGCGACATATATCGGTTGGTTATGTTACGTTTGGTCCGGTTGGGAGAGGGCATCATCGACTTCTGTGCTATACACCGCTATTCGATGGTCTTATGCGCTCTACATTGCCCACGCATGTTCTGCTACGCTCTGGGGATGGCGGAAATGGTGGTCTTGGCACGTTAGTATGAGTTCGTTTACGCTCGTCCATGTAAGGTTAGGTTGTGTTTGGTTGGTACGGCTTTGACTTTCTTGCTATACACTGCCTTTTAAACGATTCCTGCGCATTACTGTGCTCTAATATGCCGTGCTCGGCGCTGTGGGTGCCAGCAATTGTGGTGTCAGCACATTAGGCTGAGCTATGCTTCGTTTGGCTAGGTCAGGTTACGTCACGTTAGGTTAGGATATCTTCGAGTTTTGTGCTTTGCACTTCAGTGCGTCGTGTTTCTGCGCTCTTCTGTGCTCTAGTATAATCTGCTTCGCTCTGGTGAGGTCTGAAGTATTGGTGCAGGAGCGTTGGTTTGAGTCAGGTTACGTTCGGTTACGCTACGTTTGGTTAGGTTAGGATAGGATAGCTACGTGCTTTGTGCTGCACACTGCTATTCGTTGGATTCCTTCGCCCTTCTGTGATCCAGTATTCCCTGCATTTCTCTTGGAATTCCATAGACAGTGGCCCCGGCACGTTGGGCTGTTGTTAGGTTACATTTTGTTGAGTTAGGTTTGTTTGTGTTAGGTCAGAATACGTCTGAATTTCGTGCTATACACTGTCATTCTATAGACCTCTGCGCTCCTCTCTCCCGTAGTATGCCCTGCTTGGAGATGGGGAGACCAGCGGCAGTAGGCTATGCACATTCGATTCGGATTGGTTTCGTTTGGCTAAGTTAGGTTATGTCAGTTTATGATAGTGTACCTCGTAATTTTCTGCTGTAAACTCCAATGCGGAGGATTTCTGCGCTCCACTGTGCTCTAGTATATTCTGCTTCGCTCAGGGGATGTCAGCAAAAGCGGTGTAAGCGCCTTTTGTTGAGTTCGGTTACGTTCGGTTATGTTACGTTTGGTTAGGTTAGGATAGGATAACACTTTTCTCTAGTATATTCTGCTTGCCTCACAGGAGGCCAGCCGCAGTGGTATCGACACGTTAGCTTGAATTAAGTTACGCATTGTAATTCTACGATTGGCTATGTTAAGAAACGGTAGCTTCGTCTTTTGTGCTATACACTGATATTCGGTGGATTTCTGCGCCCTGATGTGCTCCAGTATGGTCTGCTTGTCTCTGGGGAGGCCAGCATTAGTGTTCTCGGCACGTCATGTTGAGTTCGGTTACGCTCGGTTATGATACGTTTGGCTAGGTTAGGATAAAGTAACACTGACTTTTGTTCTACACAGTGATATACCACGGATTTCTGCGCTCTACTCTCTTCTAGTATGTTCTGCTTGGCTCTGGGGAGACCAGCACCAGTGGTCTCGGCAGGATAGGTTTAGCTATGTTACCCTTTGCTTCGTTACGTTTGGCTAGGTTGGGATGTAATAGCATTGACCTTTGTGCTATGCGCTTCTATTCGGTGGATCACGGCGGCATACTGCGCTCTAACTTCTCCTGCCTGGCTCTGGGGTTGCCAGCAGTACCGGTTTCGGCACTTTGGGTTCAGATATGTTACGTTTGGTTATGTGACAATTGTCTATGTTAGGGCAGCGTACCTTTGACCTTCGTGCTATACACTGCTGTTCGATGGATTTGTACGTTCTGCTGTGCTGTAATACGTTCTTCTTTGCTCTGGGAAGGCCAGCAGTAGCGATCTCGGCTAGTTAGTTTGGGCTGCTGTGCTCTAATATTTTCTGCCTGCCTCTGGGAGGCAAGTAGCAGCGGTCTCGGCACGTTAGCATTAATTGGGTCACGTCCGGCTTTGGAACGTTTGGTTAGGTTACGACAGGGTAGCTTTGGCTTTTGCGCCATACACTGCTGTTCTATTGTTTTCTGTGATCTACTCTCCTCTAATATGTTCTGCTTGGCTCTGCCGATGGCAACAAGTGACGCCTCGACACGTTAGGTTGAGATATTTTACACATGGTTAAGCTACCTTTGATTAAGATAGCTTCGATTTTTGTGCTGTTCGTAGCTATTCGGTGGATTTCTGCCCTCTGCTGCGCTCTAATACTCTTTGCTATGCTTTGAGAAGGCTGCCAGTAGAAGTCTCGGCACGTTAGGTTGAGTAAGGTTACGTTTGTTCGGGCTTGGTTGTGGTAAGTTCTGTTAGGATAGCTCTTTCTTTCGTACTATACACTGTTATTCGGCGAATTCCTGTGCTCTACTGTGCTCAAACATATTGTGCTTGGCCCTGTCGAGGCCCGCAACAGTGATTGGGGCAAGTTGTGGTGAGTTGGGATACGTTTGGTTAGGTTACCTTTGGCTATGATAGGTCCTGTTACCTTTGACTTTCCTGCCATAAACTGGGATTCTATGGACTTCGGTGCTCAACTCTCTTCTGATCTGTTCTGCTTGGCTCTGGGTAGGGCAGCCATAGATTTCTCATCAGCTTAGGGCGAGACATATTATGTTTGGCTTCGTCACGTTTGGCTAAGTTAGGATGTGGTGGCTTCGACCTTTTTGCTATCCCCTGCAATCCGATGGATTCGCGAGTTCTGCTGTGCTCTAATACGTTCTGCTTGTCTCTGGGGAAACGTTTGGTTGAACTATGTGACTTTAGATTAGGTTTGCTTAGGTCACGTATGGTGACGGTGGCTTCGACTTTTTTGTTATATACTTCTACTCAGGGGACTTCTGCGCTCTACGGCGCTCTAGTATGTTTTACTTGGTTATGGGGAGTGCAGCAGCCGAGCTCTCGCCACGATAGGCAGAGATATGTTGCGTTCGGTTCTGCTACGTTTGGTTGGGCTAGGATAGGTTAGCTTAGACCCTTGTGCTATACATTTCTCTTCGGAGGATTTCTGCGCTGTAAATTGCTCTACAATACTCTCCTCGACTCTCGTGAGGCCAGCAATTGTGGTCGCGGCATGTTAGGCTGGGACAGAATACGTTCGTATAGGATAGGTAACGTTACATTAGGATATGATATGTTTGTCTGTTGTGCTGCACACGGCTATTCTATGATCCTCTGCGCTCTACTGTTCGCTACCATACTCTGCTTGCGCCTGGGTACGCCAGGAATAGTGGTTGCCGCAAGTTAGGCTGAGTTATGCTACGTACGGCTATGCTAGGTTCGACTAAGTTTGGTCAGGATTGCTTTGACTTTCATGCTAAACACAGTTATTCGGTGAATTCCTGGCCTCCACTGTGCTCTACTTTGATCTCCTAGACCCTGGGGAGAACTGCAGTGGTGCTCTCTTCACGTTAGGTTGAGTTATGCTACGCTTGGTTTGGTTGCATTTAGTTCGGTTAGGAGAGGATAGCTCCGACTCTTGCGCTACACACTGCTATTCGGTGTATTTCTGCGCTCTACTGTGCTCTAACATGCTCAGCTTGGCATAGGGGAGGCCAGCAATAGCGGTCCCGGCACGTTATGTTGTGTTTGGTTACGCTCGGTTAGGTTAGGTTAGGCTAAGTTTGGATAGAATTGCTTTTGCGCATATGCTATGCAGTGCAATTCTATGGATTTCTGCGCTCTATTCTCCTGTAACATGTTCTACTTTGCTTTGGGGACGCCAGCAATTGTGATCTCGGCCCGTAAGTTTGAATTTGGTTACGTTTGGTTGGGTTACGTTTGTGTGTGTTTGGTCCGGATAGCTTCGACCTTCTTCGCATAGACTGCTATTCGATGGATTTTTGTGCTGTACTGCGATCTGTTATACTCTGTTCTACTCTGGGGAGGACAGTAATTGTGGTCTCGTCGCGCCAGGTTGCGTTATGTTACTTTTGGTTAGATTAGGTTCATCTGTGTTGGGTTACGATTTCTTCAACTTCTGTGCTGTACACGGAATGCAGTCGTCTTCTGCCCTCTACTTTTCTCTAGTATATTCTGCATGGCACTGTGGAGTCCAGAAATGGTGGCTTTGTCAAGTAAGCCTTGTTTATACATCGTATGTTGATGTTACGACAGTTTGGGTTTGGTTTGCATAGTTTTGACTTACTTGGCAAAGACTGTAAATCGGTAGGCTTCTGCGCTCTACAGTGTTCTGGCACGTTCTGCTCGACCCAGCGGAGGCCAGCAATAGTAGCCGCGGCGCGATAGGTTGAGTTATGCTAAGTTTGTTCAGGTGATGTTAGTTTGGATTATGTTCGTATACCTTTGACTTTCTTGGCATAAACTACTATTCTGTGGATTTCTGCGCTCTACAGTGTTCTGGCACGTTCTGCTGGGCACAGGGTAGGCTAGCAGTAGTGGTCTAGGTACGTTAGGTTGGATTATGCTGCGCTTGTTTATGTTACGTTTGGTCAGGTTGGGATAGGATAACTTTGACTTTTGTGCTGTGCACTGCTACTCGAAGGATCTCTGCGCTCTACTGTGCCCTAATATGCTCTGAGTGGATCTGGGGAGGACAGCAAACGTGTTCGTTGCACGACATGTTGAGTTAAGTTATGTAAGGTTAGGAAAGGAAAGGACAGCTTTGACTTTTTGTGCTATACACTGCCATTCGGTGGATTTCTGCGCTCTACTGTGCTCTTATAGGCTCTGCTTTGCGCTGGGAAGCAGAGAACCAGTGTCATCGTCGCGTTATGAGGAGTTATGTTACGTTTGGTTATGTTTGGTTTGTTTGGGTTAGGTTGGCGTATCTTTTACTTTTGTGCTATACACTGATATGCGATGGATTTCTGAGCTCTACTGTGCTTTACTATGTTCTACTTGGCTTTTGGAAGACAAGAAATAATGGTCTCGCCAAGATCGGTTGACATAGGATACGCTTGGCTATGTTATTATAGCTTTGGTTTGGTTTGGATTGCTTCGACCTTTCTGCTATACACTGCGATTCTATGGATTCCTGCGTTCTACTCTCCCCTACTATGCTCTGCTTCGCTCTTCGGAGGGCAGCAATGCTGGTCGCAGCCCGATAGTCTGAGTTAAATTACGTTTGGCTGTTTTGGGCTATCCTGGGTTAGGATAGGATAGGTTTGACCTCTGTGCTCAACACTGCTATCATATGGACTTCCGGGCTACACTGTGCTCCATCATATTATTATTGCACGTGCGGACGCCAGGTATAGTGCACTCGGCACGTTAGGTTTAGCTTGCTTCCGTTTTGTTAAACATGGTTGCTGTAGGTTTGGCCATTATGGCTTTGACTTTTGTGCTATACACCGCTGTTCGTTGGTTTTCTGCATTGTACTGTGCCCCAGTATGCTCTGCTTTGCACTGGAGGGTACAAAATAGCGGTCTCGGCTCGTGAAGCTTGGTTAGTCCACGTTTGGAAAGGTTAGGCTAGGTTAGGTTAGGTTGGGATGTATTTGGCTATTATGCTATAAGCTGCTGTTTGGTGACTATCTGCGTTCTACTGTGCTCTAGTATATTCCGCTTGGCCCCGGGAATTCCAGCAAAAATGGTCCAAGCACGATAGGTTAGGTTATGGTACGTTTGAATATATTACGTTTGGATGTGTTAGGATAGAATAGCTTTGACTTTTGTGCTGCGCACTGCTATTAGGCGGACTTCTGCGCTCTATGTTTCTCTACTGCAATCTGCTCGTCCCTGGGGTGCCAGCAATCGTGGCGGCGGCGCGTTATGTTCTGTTTTGCTACGTCGGTTTATGTTAAGATTGGTTAGGGTAGGAGAGTATAGCTTTGATTTTTGAGCTGTGCACTGCTATTCGGTGGATTTCTGCGCTCTACTGTGCTCCAACCCTCTCTGCTTGTGTTCTCGCCTCATTAGCTTTATTTAGTCTGCGTACGGTTAAGCCAGGTTAGGGCATTTAGGGTAAGTGCATCTTTGACACTCATGCTATTCGCTGTTATTTGGTTGCCTTCTTCCCCCTACTGTGCCCTAGTGCATTCTGCTTGGCTCTGGGATTCCAGGAGCTGTTGTCTCGGGACGTTAGGATAAGTTTGGATACGTTTGGAGCTATTACGTTTGGATATGTTAGGATTGGGTAGCATCGACTTTTGTGCTATACACTGTAATTTGCTGGATTACTATGCTATGCATTGCTCTACTATAATCTGCTCTACTTTGGAGAGTCCAGAAATTGTGGTCTCGTCATGTTAGGTTGAATTAGGTTACGTTCGTATATATTACGTATGCCTAGGTTCTGATAGGCTACATTGACTTTTGCGCCATTCACTGCTATTCGGCGTATTTCTGTGCTCTAATGTGTTCTAATTTGCTATGCTTGGCTCTGGGAGGCCAGCAATTTTGGGCTCGTCTCGTTATGCTCTGTTGCTCCACGTTCGGGTAAGTTAGGTTTGGCAAAGGTTGGTCAGGGAATGATTGACTTTTGTGCTAAACACTGCAATGCGGTGGATTTTTGCAATCTGCTGTGCTCTGGTGTACTCTGCTTGTCTTTGTGGAGGTCGGCAATAAGGGTCCCGTCATGTTACGTTCGGCTAGGTTAAGAGAGGTTACTCCTACTTCCGCGCTATTCACTGCTATGCGGAGGATGTCTGCGCTCCAATGTGTTCTAATATGCTCTGCCTGACTCTGCGAGGACAGCAATATTGGTCCCCTCGCGTTATGTTCTGTTACACTACGCTTCGGAAGGTTAGGTTGGGCAATGTTTGGTCAGGATATGTTTGACTCTTGTGCTGAACACTGCAATGCGGTGGACTTCTGCGCTCTGCTGTACTCACGTATTTCCTTCTTGGCTCTGGGGAGGCCAGCAGTAGTGGCCTCGCCACGTTGGGTTGAGCTAGGCTACGTTCGGCTATGTCACGTTTGGGAGGTTAGAATACTTTAGCTATGTATCCGTGCTATAAACTGCTACAATCCGTTGCCTGCCCTCTACTGCGTTCTAATGTTTTCTGCTTGGCTCTGTGGTATCCATGAACAGTGGTCTCGGCAAGCTAGGCTGAGTTGTGCTACGTTTCGTTAGGGTAGGGTAAGACGGCTTGGTTAGGACTTCTTTGACCTTTGTGCTATACACTTCTGTTCGGTGGAGATCTGCGCTCTACACTGCCCTACTATATTCTGCTCCGATCTGCGGATGCCAGCCGCAGTTGCCGCGACATTATGCTTAGCTATGCCACGTTTGGTTTTTTCAGTGCTGACCAGTTTATGCAAGGATATCGTACACTTTTGTAACATACACGGCTATTCGGAGGATTTGTGCTCCCTACATTGCTCTACTATGCTCTGCTCGACTCGGGGGTGGGGGCGGGGGTGAGCAATAGCGGTCGCGGCAGGTTTGGTTGGGCCAGGTTACGCTTGGTAAGGATAGTTTAGGATAGGCATTGGAAGGATAGGTTTGACTTTCGTGATATACATTGTTATTGGGTGTATTCCTCTGATCTACTCTGCTCTACTACCTTCTGCATGGATCTGGAGAGGCCAGGAGCAGCGGTCGCTGCAGGTTATGTTGCGAAAATCTCCGGTTGGTTAGGTCGAGTTAGGTAAGGTTATGCTAGGATATGTTCGACTTCTGTGCTATTCACTGAAATGGGACGGCTTTCTACTCACCGCTGCGCTATAGCATAGCCTGCTTGTCTCTGTGGATGTCAGCAGTAAAGGCCTCGTCGTGTTAGGTTGAGTTAGGTTACCTTTGGTTATGTTACGTTTGGCTACGTTAGGACTGGCTACTTTGACTTCTGTGCTTTTTACCGCTATTCGGAGGGTTTCTGGGCCCTAATGTGCTCTTATGCGCTCTGCCTGACTTTGGAGTGGTCATTAATAGTTGTCTCGGCACGTTAGGTTGGGTAACGTTACGCTCCGTTTGGGTAGCATAGGAAGGCTTGGACAGGATTCCTTTGGTTTTTTTTTGGTGTAAACTGCTATTCGGTGGATTCTTACGCTCTACGCTGCTCTACTATATTTTGCTCGATACTGCGCAGGTGATCAGTAGTTGTCGTGGCACGTCGGGTTTGTTTGGGTTACGCTTGGTTATGTAATGTTAGGATACGTTTGCTAGGGATAGTTTTGACTTTCATACTATACGCTGTTATTCGGGGGATTTCAGCAATATACTGTGCTCCGATACACTCTGCTTGGCTCTGGGAGGCCAGCAATAATGCTGTCGTGGCGTCATGACTTGTTACACTGCCATTGGATATGTTAGGTTAGGCCAAGTTAGGTCAGGATATGTTTGAATTTTGTGCTAAACACAGCAATGCGGTGGCTTTCTGCGCACAGCTTTGCTCTTGTATATTATTCTTGGCCCTGGAGTGGCCAGCAATAGTGGTCTCAGCACGTTAGATTGAGCTATGCTAGGTTCGGTTATGACACGTTTGGGAGGTTATGATATGATGGTTCAGTCTTTTGTGCTATACGCTCCTATACGCGGATTTCTGCGCTCTAGTGTGATCTAATATGCTCTACTTGGCTCTTGGTCGGCCAGCAATAGTGGTCACGGCACGTCAGGTTAGGATATGTTGCGTTCGGTTAGACTTGGTTTGGTTAGGTTAGGTTAGGTTTGGGCATGACAGCTCCGGCTTTCATGCAGTACACTTTTATTCGGTCGATCTCTCTGATGTACTGTCCGCTACTACATTCTGCTTCGCTCTGGTGGTGCCAGGAGCTGTGGTCGGCACGCTATGCTGAGCTACGCTACGTTTTTTGAGGCAATGCTATGTCGGGTTAGGTTGGGATATATTATACTTGTCCGCTATACACAGCTATTCGGTGGACTTCTGCGCTCAAGATTGCTCTACTACACTCTGATCGACTCTTGGGTGCGATCAATAGCGGCTGTGGCACGTTAGTTTCTGCTATGATACGATTGGTTAGGGTACGTTAGTGTATGTTTGCTAAGGAAAATTTCAACTTTCGCACTATACACTGTTATTCGGTGGATTTCTGTGATCTACTGTGCTCTACTACGTCCAGCTTGGCTGTGGGGAGGCAAGGAGCAGTGGTCGCTGCACGTTATGTTGAGTCATGCTAGGTTTGGTTTGGCTAGACACGGTCAGGCTATGATGGGGTATCTTCGGATTTTGTGCTGTTCGCAGCAGTGCGGTGGATTTCTGCGCACTACAGCACTCCTGTTCATTCTGCTTGTGTCTGTGTGGGCCAGCAGTGGTGGCCTCGTCATGTTAGGTTTAGTTATGCTACGTTTGGTTATGTTACGTTTGGCTACGTTACGAGAGGATGCTTTGACTTTTGTGCTATGCACTACTATTCCGTGGGTCACTGCGCTTTAGTGTGCCCTAATATGCTCTGCTTGAAATGAAGGTGGCCGGTAATGGTAGCCTAGGCAAGTTAGGTTGAGTTAGGTTGCGTTTGGTTAGGTTAGGCTAGATAAGGATTGGTGAGGACATCTTCGACTTTTGTGCTATTCACAGCAGTACCGTGGGTTTCTGCGCACTACTGTGCTATAGTACATTCAGCATGTCTTTTTTGAGGCCAGCAATAGAGTTCCCGCCATGTTAAATTGAGTTACGCTTCGTTTGGCTGGGTTACGCCAAGCTCGGCCAGGTTATCTTTCACTTTAGTGCTATACACTGCTATTGGTGGGCCTTCGGCGCTCTGCTGCGCTCTCCTGTATTCTGCTAGGCTCTGGGGGTCTGATAGCATTGGCTGCGGCACTATCTGTTGAGTGACGCTACGTTAAGTATGTTAGGTTACGTCAGGTTACGTTAGGGTGCCTTCGACTTTTGTGCTATTCGCTGGAATGCGCTGGGTTCGTGCGCTCTACTGTGCGGTAGTATACTCTGTTTGCCTCTGTAGAGATCAGCAACAAAGATCTCGTCATGTTAGGCTGAGGTAGGTTACTATTGGATATGTCACGTATGGCTAGATCAGCACAGGCTGCATATTCTTCTGTGACATTCTATGTTATTCGGAAGATTCCTGCGATCTAATGTGCTCTAATATGCTCTGCCTCGCTCTTCGACTGTCGCCAATATCTGTATCGTCACGTCACGTTGAGGTACACTAAGTTTGGATAGCTTAGGTAAGGCCAGGTTGTATAAGGAAATGTTTGACTTTTGTGCTATACAATGCAAAGAGGTTAATTTCTGCGCTCTGCTTTCCACTGGTATATTCTGCATGGCTCCGGGGATGCCAGCGATAGTGGTCTCAGCAAGTTAGGTTGAGCTATGCTACGTTCGGTCATGTTACGTTTGGTGAGGATAGGACATGATAGTGTAGACTTTTGTGCAATACACAGCTACACGTGGATTTCTACGCTCTACCGAGTTCTAATATGTTATGCTTGGCTCTGGGTAGGCCAGCAATAGTGATCCCGGCACGTTTGGTTGAGTTACGTTGCGTTTGGTTAGGTTACGTCGGGTAAGGTTAGGCGAGGATATCTTCGACTTTTGTTATGTTCACTGCAATGCCGTGGGATGCTGCCCACCACTGCGCTCTACTACATTCCGCTTGGCTCTGCGGATGCCAGTTATAGTGGTCTCGGCACGTTAGGTTTTGTTAGGTTCGGACGGTTAGGTTAGGATATCTTCGTGTCTTGTGCAATACACTGCAATGCGGTGCATTTCTGCGCTCTGCTCTCTTGTAGCATATCCTGCTTGAAGCTGGTTGGACAGTAATAGGTCTCGGCTGGTTATTATATGTTTGGCTACATTCGGTTATGTTCCGTTTAGTAATGTCAGGATAGGATAGTTTAGAACTTTGTGCTATACAATGCCATACGCGGACATCTGCGCTCAACTGAGTTCCAATATTTTCTGCCCGGGTCTGGCGAGGCCAGCAACAGTGGCCTCGGCAGGTTAGGTTGTGCTGTGTTACGTTCGGTTTGGTTAGGTTATGTCGAGCTCGGTCAGTTTATCTTTGACTTTCGTACTATAAACTGCTATTCGGGGGATTTCTGCGCTTGGCTGTGCTCTACCATATTCTGCGTGTCTCTGGGGAGATAAGCAACAGCGGTCGCGATACGATAGGTTGAGTTTTGTCACGTTTGGTTAGGTTATGTTTGTTTACGTTTGGCCATGTTCGGTTACGTACGGTTAGAATGGCTTCTACTTTTGTATTCTACAATGCTGTTCCGTGCATTTCTGCTATCTACGGCGCTCTAATATGTTCAGCTTGGATCTGGAGAGGCCAGCAATAGATGTATCGGCTCGTTACGTTGAGTTACTTTACGTTCGCTTAGGCTTCGTTAAGACAGATTAGGTTTGGATCTCGTTGCCTTTTGTGCTATACACTGCTATTTCGGTTTGCATCGGCGGATTTCTGCGCTATACGTAGCACTAATATGCTCCGCTCTACTCTCGGGAGGCCAGCAATTGTGGTCGCGGCAGGTTAGGGTTAGTTAGAATACGTTCGGCTATGTTGGGTTGCGTTGCGTTACGCTAGGATAGCTTCGACTCTTGTGACACACACTGATATCCGATGGAACTCTGCGCCCTTCTGTGCGCTACCACGCCCTGCTTGTCTCTGTGGGCGCTAGGAGTAGTGCTCTCGGCAAATTAGGTTGTGTCACCCTTGGTTAGGCTAGGTTTGGTTGGGCTTGTATAGGACAGTTTTGTCATTTGTGCCATACAATGGTATTCGTACGATTTCACCGGTCTACGTTGCTCTGCTGTACTCTGCTTAGCTCTTGTAAGGCAAGAAATGTTGTCCGTGGCACGTCAGCTTTTGCTACGTTACGTATGCTTACATTTGACTAGGTTAGGAGGATTAGCTTTGACCTTAGCGCTATAAACTGCTAGTCGGTGAATTCCTGTGCTCTACTGTGCTCCTGTATGCTCAACCTGGCGCTGGGGATGTCAGCAATGGTGGTGTTAGCACTATACGCTGTGTTACACTTCGTATGGCTGGGGTAGGTTTTGTCAGGTATACGTTGATATCTTTGACCATTGTGCTTTGCACATCAGTGCGGCAGACTCTCGCGCTCTCATGTGCTCTAGTATATCCTGCTTTGCTCGGGGATGATCAGCAATAGCGGTCAAGGCATGTTAAGTTGAGGTAGATTACGATAGTTTGTGTCACGTTTTGCTAGGTTAGGAAAGAGTAGCATTGACTTTTGTGCTATACACTGCTATTCGGTGGATTTCTGCGTTCTACTGGGCCCCAGGATTCTCTTCTTGGCTTTGGGGAGACAGCCAATATTGGTACTCAGCACTTTAGGTCGCGATAATTTACGTTTGGTTAGGCCCGGTTGCGATTAGTACGGTTAGGGTAGCTTTGACTTTCGACCTATACACTATCTTTTCGGTGGATTTCTGCGCTCTGCTGTGCTCCACTATACTCTGCTTTGCCCTGCCGGGGCCAGCAATAGTGGTCTGGGCACGTCCGGTTGAGTTACGATACACATGCCATCGTTAAGTTTGGCTGTGTTAGGATAGAATAGGATAGACCTTTGTGCTATACACTGCTATTCGGCGGATTTCTTCACTCTAATGTTCTCTAGTATATTCTGCTTGTCACTTGGGAGGCCAGCGACAGTGGTCTCGGCACGTTAGCTTGAAATATGTTACCTTTGGTTAGGCTAGGTTATGTCAGGTTCGGTTAGGATAGCATTGGCTTTCGTACAATGCACTATTATTAGGTGGATTTCTGCGATCTACTGTGCTCAACAGCATCCTGCATGTCCATAGCAATAGCAGCGATAGCGGTCGCGGCATATTATGTTGAGGTAGACTACGTTTGGTTTGTCCATTTCAGTATGGGTTCGGTTTTGTAAGCTTTGACTTTTCTGCTATACACTGCGTACCTATGTATATCTTCTCTCTACTGTGGCTTCGCATGCTCCGCTTGGCTCTGGGGTGGCCAGCAATGGTGTCCTCGAAGCGTCATTTTGTGTTAGCCGGCGTTGAGCTAGGTCAGGTAAGGGCAGTCCATGTCAGGATATCTCCATCTTTTCCGCTACACACTGCAATGCGGTGGATTTCTGTGTTCTACTGTGCTCTAATATTTTCCTCTTGGCTCCGGTTAGGCCTGAAATAGTAGTCTCGGCACGTAACGTTGCGTTCGTTTGATTTGGTTAGGTTGGTTTGGGTTTGATTTGGTTAGGTTGGTTTGGGTTTGGTCCGGGTAGCTTTGACTCTGCTGCTGTACACTGCGGTCTAATGTTTACCTGCGCTTTACTGTTCCCTGGAATATTCTGTTTGGCTCCGTAGAGGCCAGGAATAGTACTCTCGCCACGTTAGGTTGAATTATGTTACGTCTGGTTGTGCTACGCATGGTTAGCTTAGGTAGTGGTTGCTTCGTCTTTACTGCTACAGACAGATATTCGGTGGATTTTTGCGCCCTACTGTACTCTAGTGTGTTCTGCTTCGCTCTGGGGAGGCCAGCAATGCAGGACTCGTCACGTGAGCTTCAGTTCGGCTACGTGCGGTCATGTTACGTTTGGTTGGGGCAGGACACGGTTGCTCTGACCCTTGCACTACACTCCGCGGTTATACGGAGGTCTGGGATCTACTCTCCTCTCATATGTCCGCTTAGCCCTGGTGAGGCCAGCAGTAGTGGTCTCGGCACTTTAGTTTGAAATATTTTACGTTTGGTTATGTGGCGGTTGGATATGTTAGAATAGGGTGGCTTTGAGTTTTGTGCTCTCCACAGCTATTCAATGATCTTCTGCATTCAACAGTGCTCTAATACATTCTGCAAGTATCTGCGGTGGTCAGCAATGGTGGTCTCGGCACTTTGGATCGAGCTATGCCACGGTTGGCTTTGCTATGATTTGTTAGGACGTGGTAACTTTGACTTTTGTGTTATACACAGTCACTCAGTGCATTTCAGCGACCTACACTACTCTCATATGTTCTGCTTGGCTACGGGGAGTGCAGAAATTGTGGTCTCTGCACGTTAGGTGGTGTTAGCTTACGCTTGGCATCGTTACGCTTGGCTTGGTTGGAAATGGATAGCTTTGACCTTTGCCCTATTCACTGCTATTCCCTTGATTCCTGCGCTCCACTGTGCTCTACTATTTTTTGCTTGGCCCTGGGGTAGCCAGCAATAGTAGTCTCGGCACGTTATGCCGAGTAAGGCTACGTTCGGTTAGGTTAGGTTTGGTCAGGTAAGGTTTGGATACATTTCACTTTTTTGCAACATACTGCTATTCGATGGATTTCTGCGATTCAAATTGCTCTAATATGCTCCTCTTGGCTCTGTGGAGGCCAGTAATAGTAGTCTTGGCACGATAGGGTTACTCTTGTTACGTTTGGTTACGTTACGTTTGGTTAGGTTTGGATAGGGTTGCTTTGACTTTCGTGCTATACACTGATCTTCGGTAGACTTCTGGGTTCTACTGTGTTGTAATATATTCTGCCTAACCCTGCTTACGCCAGCTATCGTGGTCGCGGCTCGTTAAGTTGAGTTATGCTACTTTTAGTTAGGTTACGTTAGTCGGGGTTAGGACCCAATAACTATGACTTTTGTGCCATTCACTACGATTCTTTGGATTTCTGCGCTCAACCGTTCTCTAGCATGTTCTGCTTTCTATGGGGAAGCCAGCAATAATGGTCTCGGCATGTTAGTTTGAGATGAATAACGGTTGGTCATATTACGTTTCGAAACGTCATGGTAGGGTAGCTTCGTCTATTATGTTTTACACCGCTATTCAGTGGACTTATGCGCTCTACTGTTCTCTAATATATTCTGCTTCGCTCTTGGGTGGCAAGCAATAGTGGTTTCGGCACGTTAGGTTGGGTTATGATACCTTTGGCTTGGCTAGGTTAGGTTATGCTTGCTTATTGTAGCTACCACTATTTTGGTGTACACAGCTATGTGGTCGATATCTGCGCTCCGTATTGCGCTACTAGCCTATGCTTGTCTTCGGGGAGTCCAGCAGTAGTGGTCCTGGCACGTTTGATCGAGTTATGCTACGTTTGGTGTGGCTAGGTTTGGCAATGTTCGGTTAGGATGGCTTAGGCTTTCGTGCTATACTCTGAAATAACGGTTGGTCATATTACGTTTCGAAACGTCATGGTAGGGTAGCTTCGTCTATTATGTTTTACACCGCTATTCAGTGGACTTATGCGCTCTACTGTTCTCTAATATATTCTGCTTCGCTCTTGGGTGGCAAGCAATAGTGGTTTCGGCACGTTAGGTTGGGTTATGATACCTTTGGCTTGGCTAGGTTAGGTTATGCTTGCTTATTGTAGCTACCACTATTTTGGTGTACACAGCTATGTGGTCGATATCTGCGCTCCGTATTGCGCTACTAGCCTATGCTTGTCTTCGGGGAGTCCAGCAGTAGTGGTCCTGGCACGTTTGATCGAGTTATGCTACGTTTGGTGTGGCTAGGTTTGGCAATGTTCGGTTAGGATGGCTTAGGCTTTCGTGCTATACTCTGCTCTTCGGCTGATATCGGTGCTCAACATTGCTCTACTACAACCAGTGCGACTCACGGCATGCCAGTAAAAGTTGTCTCGGCACTACAGTTTGAGTTAGGCTGTTTTCAGTTATGTTTCGTTTGTTTGGGTTAAGTTTGAGTAGCTTTGCCTTTCGTGGTAAATACTGATGTCAGGTGGATTTCTATGCTTTACTGTGCTCTACCCCAATCTGCTTGGCACTGGGGAGTACAGCAATAGTGGTCGCAGCACATTACGTTGAGTTAGGCTCCGTTTGGGTAGGCTCTGCTTGTTTGGGTTAAGATTGGATAGCTTAGTCTTTCCTGATATTCACTCTGATTCTATGGATCTCTGCGTCCTACTGTCCAATATATGTTCTACTTGGCTATGGGGAGTCCAGCAAACCTGGCCGCGGCGCGTTACATTGTGTTTAGTTACGCTTGATTATTCTACGATCAGCTAGGTTAGGAGGTGATAACATTGGCATTGGTGCTGTACACTGCTGCTTCGCGGCCTACAATGCCCTACAGCGCTCTAGGATGTTCAGCTTTGCACTGGGAAGGCCAAGAATAGAGGTCTCGGCACGTTATGTTGATCTATGTTGCGTTCGGTTAGGACGGGTTAGGCAATGTTTGGATAGCATAGCTCACACCTTTTTGCTGTACACTGCTTTTCGGTGGACTTCTGCGCTCTACTGTGCTCTGATATGCCCTGCTTTGCTCTTGTGAAGTCAGCAATAGTCGTCCTGGCACGTTAGGTTGAGTTACGTTACGTTTGGCTATTTTAAGTTTTGCTAGGTTATGATATGGTAGCTTTGACTTTTGTGCTATAAACACCTCTTCGGTGGATTTGTGTGCTCTACTGGAATCTAATATTCTCTGCGTTACCCTGGGGAGGCCTGAATGAGTGTCCAAGGCGCGTTAGGTTTTGATAGGTTACGTTTGGTTGTGCTACGTTTGGTTAAGTTAGGAGAGATAATCTTTGACTTTTGTTCTATACACCGCTAACCGGTGTACTCCTGCGCTCTACATTGCTCTAATCTGCTGTGCTTGGCTCTGGCGAGGCCAGCTATGGCGGCCTCGGCACATAATTTTGAGTTAGACCACGTTCGGTTAGGTTAGGCTAGGACAGGTTAGGTTGGTGTACCTTCCACTTTGCGCTGTATACTGCAGTGCTGTGTATTTCTGCGCTCTACTCAGCTATAGTATATTCTGCTTGGCTGTGGGACAAGCAATAGTGTCCTTGGCACGTTAGTCTTAGTTCGGTTACCTTCGACTATGTTACGTTTGGTTAGATTAGGATGAGGAATCTTTGACTTTTGCACTATACGCTGCTAGTCTATGTACCTCTGCATAGTCAAACATAACCTAACTCAACATAACGTTCCGAGGCAGCTGTTGCTGGCCTCCCCAGATACAAGCAGCATATACAATAACGCAGCAGAGCACATTAGTCCACCGCATTCCGGTGTATAGCCCAAGTGTGGAAGATAACCTAACCCAACCTGTCCTAACACAACCCAAGCGAACGAAGCATAACACAACGTACGGTGCCGAATCTGGCATTGCTGTACTCCCCAGAGACAAGCAGAGCATATTAGAGCAATGACGAGAGCAGAAAGCCACAGAATGGTAGCGTATAGCACAAAAGTCAACGCTTCCAATCCTAACCTAACAAAATGTAACATAAGCCGACGTAACATAACCCAGCATTACGTGTCGCGGCCGCTATTTTTGGCCTCACGAGTGCTAAGCAGTGTACAGCAGAGTAGTGTAGAAGGCTGGATACGTCCGAGTAGCAGTATATAGCACAAAAGTCAAAGCCAACATAACAAAGTTTACCAAACGTCACCAAACGAACCGTAACGTATCTCAAAAAAGTGTGCCGGGACCGATACTGCTGGCCTCCTCAGTGACAAGCAGAACCTATCAGAGCAATGCAAAGAGCAAATATCGCCCGAATACAGTGTATAGAACAAAAGTCAAAGCAGCCCTAATCAAACTAAACCTAATCTAGCGTTAGCCAAGCATAACCTAACGCAACATAGCGTGCCGCGACTACAATTGCTGTCCTCCCGGGAGCCGAGCAGAGCATATTAGAGTAGTGTAGAGAGCAGAAGTCCATAGAGTCGCAGTGTATAACATAAAGGTCAATGCTAGCGTATCCTAACCTAACCAGACGTAGTATAGTCAAACGTTATACGTCACAAACTTATGCGACGAGAACACTGTCGCTGGCCTCCCCAGAGCCAAGCAGTGCATGCTAAAGCACAGCAGTTCGCAGAAGTCCACCGAACGGCAGTCTACGCCAAGAAAGTCAAAGCAATCCTAGCCTAACCCAAACCAACATATCCTAACCAAAGATAGCCTAAGTCAACCTAACGTGCCGAGACCACTATTACAGGCCTCACCATAGTCGAGCAGAGTATAGTAGAAAAATGAAAAGTACAGAGGTGCACGGAATGGCAGCGTATAGCACGAAAGCCAAAAATATCCCAAACTAACCCAAACGAAGCTATCCCAGCCAAACATGCCCTACCTCAACCTAACGCGCCGCGGCCACAATTGCTGACTTCCCCATCGCCAAACGGGACGTGTTAGAGGAGCGTAGAGCGCAGAAATCCGCCGAATTGCAGCGTATAGCACAAAAGTCAAAGTCATCCTAACCAAACGTAGCCTAACCTAGCCAATCCAAACGTAGCGTATCCCAACGTATCGTGCCGCGACCGCTATTGCTCGACACTCCAGAGTCGAGCGGAATGTGGCGGAGCCATGAAGAGCGCAGAAATCCACTGAATAGCAGTGTATAGCACAAAACTCAGGGTTGTGTTATCCGAACCTAACCAAACGTAACACATCCAAACGAAGCTAACTCAACCTAACGTGCCCGCACCATTATTCCTGTCCTCCCGAGGGCAAAGAAAAGCATATTAGAGCACAGAATAGGGCATGAATTTACCGAGCAGTAGTGTATAAGCACAAAATGTAAAGCCATCCTTTCCTAACCCAACCAATTGTAACATAGTCAAACGTAACATAACCGAAAATAACGTGGCGCGATCACAAATGGTAGCTTTGACTTTTGTGCTATAAACACCTCTTCGGTGGATTTGTGTGCTCTACTGGAATCTAATATTCTCTGCGTTACCCTGGGGAGGCCTGAATGAGTGTCCAAGGCGCGTTAGGTTTTGATAGGTTACGTTTGGTTGTGCTACGTTTGGTTAAGTTAGGAGAGATAATCTTTGACTTTTGTTCTATACACCGCTAACCGGTGTACTCCTGCGCTCTACATTGCTCTAATCTGCTGTGCTTGGCTCTGGCGAGGCCAGCTATGGCGGCCTCGGCACATAATTTTGAGTTAGACCACGTTCGGTTAGGTTAGGCTAGGACAGGTTAGGTTGGTGTACCTTCCACTTTGCGCTGTATACTGCAGTGCTGTGTATTTCTGCGCTCTACTCAGCTATAGTATATTCTGCTTGGCTGTGGGACAAGCAATAGTGTCCTTGGCACGTTAGTCTTAGTTCGGTTACCTTCGACTATGTTACGTTTGGTTAGATTAGGATGAGGAATCTTTGACTTTTGCACTATACGCTGCTAGTCTATGTACCTCTGCATAGTCAAACATAACCTAACTCAACATAACGTTCCGAGGCAGCTGTTGCTGGCCTCCCCAGATACAAGCAGCATATACAATAACGCAGCAGAGCACATTAGTCCACCGCATTCCGGTGTATAGCCCAAGTGTGGAAGATAACCTAACCCAACCTGTCCTAACACAACCCAAGCGAACGAAGCATAACACAACGTACGGTGCCGAATCTGGCATTGCTGTACTCCCCAGAGACAAGCAGAGCATATTAGAGCAATGACGAGAGCAGAAAGCCACAGAATGGTAGCGTATAGCACAAAAGTCAAAGCTACCATTCCTAACCTAACAAAATATAACATAAGCCGACGTAACATAACCCAGCATTACGTGTCGCGGCCGCTATTTTTGGCCTCACGAGTGCTAAGCAGTGTACAGCAGAGTAGTGTAGAAGGCTGGATACGTCCGAGTAGCAGTATATAGCACAAAAGTCAAAGCCAACATAACAAAGTTTACCAAACGTCACCAAACGAACCGTAACGTATCTCAAAAAAGTGTGCCGGGACCGATACTGCTGGCCTCCTCAGTGACAAGCAGAACCTATCAGAGCAATGCAAAGAGCAAATATCGCCCGAATACAGTGTATAGAACAAAAGTCAAAGCAGCCCTAATCAAACTAAACCTAATCTAGCGTTAGCCAAGCATAACCTAACGCAACATAGCGTGCCGCGACTACAATTGCTGTCCTCCCGGGAGCCGAGCAGAGCATATTAGAGTAGTGTAGAGAGCAGAAGTCCATAGAGTCGCAGTGTATAACATAAAGGTCAATGCTAGCGTATCCTAACCTAACCAGACGTAGTATAGTCAAACGTTATACGTCACAAACTTATGCGACGAGAACACTGTCGCTGGCCTCCCCAGAGCCAAGCAGTGCATGCTAAAGCACAGCAGTTCGCAGAAGTCCACCGAACGGCAGTCTACGCCAAGAAAGTCAAAGCAATCCTAGCCTAACCCAAACCAACATATCCTAACCAAAGATAGCCTAAGTCAACCTAACGTGCCGAGACCACTATTACAGGCCTCACCATAGTCGAGCAGAGTATAGTAGAAAAATGAAAAGTACAGAGGTGCACGGAATGGCAGCGTATAGCACGAAAGCCAAAAATATCCCAAACTAACCCAAACGAAGCTATCCCAGCCAAACATGCCCTACCTCAACCTAACGCGCCGCGGCCACAATTGCTGACTTCCCCATCGCCAAACGGGACGTGTTAGAGGAGCGTAGAGCGCAGAAATCCGCCGAATTGCAGCGTATAGCACAAAAGTCAAAGTCATCCTAACCAAACGTAGCCTAACCTAGCCAATCCAAACGTAGCGTATCCCAACGTATCGTGCCGCGACCGCTATTGCTCGACACTCCAGAGTCGAGCGGAATGTGGCGGAGCCATGAAGAGCGCAGAAATCCACTGAATAGCAGTGTATAGCACAAAACTCAGGGTTGTGTTATCCGAACCTAACCAAACGTAACACATCCAAACGAAGCTAACTCACCCTAACGTGCCCGCACCATTATTCCTGTCCTCCCGAGGGCAAAGAAAAGCATATTAGAGCACAGAATAGGGCATGAATTTACCGAGCAGTAGTGTATAAGCACAAAATGTAAAGCCATCCTTTCCTAACCCAACCAATTGTAACATAGTCAAACGTAACATAACCGAAAATAACGTGGCGCGATCACAATTTCCGGCCTCGGCATAGTCGAGCAAAGTATAGTAGAGCAACGCAGAGCGTATGGATCCACCAAACAGCTGTCTACAGCAGAAAAGTCAACTTTATCATATCCTAACTCGTCCAAACGTATTATGAACAAGCTTAGCATAACTTAACCTAACGTGACGAGGCCACAGTTGCTCGCCTCCCCCAGAGAAAAGCAGATTATATTGGAGCCCGGTAGTCAGCAGAAAGCCAGCAAAGAGCAGTGTACAGCACAAAAAGTCGATGGAATCATAGCCTAACCAGTCCTCACCTGAACTAGCCGAACGTAGACTAACTAAACCAAAGAGCGGAGTCCACCATTGCTGGCCTCCCCATTGCCATGAAGAACATGCTAGTGGAGATGAGATCGCCGTAATCCATAGAATCGCAGAGTGTAGCAGAAAAGACGAAGCAACCGGTACATGATCCAAACGAACGTAGCATATACAGACGTCGCCGTACGCAAGCAAATGTGCTGCGGCAACTGTCTCCGGCACCGCCGGGGCAAATGAGAGCATACAAGAACACAGCACAGCGCAGAAATTCACCGAATGCCAGTGTATAGCACGAAAGTCAATGCTATCCTTGCCTTACCTATCCAAAGACAACATAACCGAACGTAACATAACGCACCCTATCGTGCCTACAACCATGCTGCTGAAATCCCCAGAGCCAAACAGAATATATTAGAGGAGATTAGGTCGCAGAAATCCATGGAATCTGAATGTGCAGCAGAAAATTCATATCCCATCGTGACCACACGTAACGTAACCAAACGTAACATATCTCATCCCGACCTGGCGAGGCAACTAATGCTGCCCACCCCAGAGCCAAGTAGAACATATGAGAGGAGAGTAGTGCGCAGATATCAATAGTATCGCAGTGCATATCACAATAGTCGAAATCACCCTATCGCTACACAACCATACGCAACTTAACCGAACGTAGCTTAACTCGACATAACGCGCAGGCACCTCTGTTGCTAGCCTCCCCAGAGCCAAGCAGGACATACTAGCACACTATGAAGCGCAGAAATCCTCCGGAAGACAGTGTACACATCGTAGGTCAAAGATATCCATACCTGGCCCAGACTAACGTGACATAGCCGAACGTAGCATAGCTTAACGTTAGGTGCGGACAATAGTATTGCTGGCCTCCCCAGGGCTAAGCAGAGTACATTAGAGCACAGTGGAGCGGAAAAATCCACCGAATAGCAGTGTATAGCACAAAAATCAAATGAATCCTAACCCAACGTGTCCTGACCTAATATAACCAAACGTGGAATAAGTAAACTTAACGAGAGGATATCACTGTTCCCGGCCTTCCCTGAGCAAAGCAAAACGCGCTAGAGCACAATAGCGCGCAGAAGCCCACCGCATTACCGTGTACAGAACAGAAGTCAATGGTATCCAAACCGAACGCAGACATATCGAACGTAATCAAACGTAACATAACCAAACGTAACGATCCGTGGCCAATAATTCGGGCCTGGCCAGAGCAAAGCAGAGCATATTAGGTCACAGCAGTTAGCAGAGATCCACGGAATAGCAGCATATAGCACAAAATTCAAAGCTACCTTGGCCTAACCTAACGAAATGTAAAATAACCATATGTATTCTAGCTAAACATAACGTGCCTAGACCAGGAATGCTGACCTCCGCACGGCCAGACAAAGTATGCCAGTGCACACAAGTGCGCAGAAGTCAGTCGTATCGCTGTGTAACGCACAGAAGTCAAAGACATCCAGACATAACGTGGCCTAACCTAAACTAGCCAAAGGTTGCATAACCCAACGTAATGTGCCGATACCAATATTGTTGTCACTCCCAGTGCCTAGCTTATGACGATAGAGCAGAGTCGTGCGAAGAAATCCAACGAATGGCTGTGTATAGCGAAAAAGTTAGTGCTATCCCGTCCTAACCTAACCAACCATAACGTAGGCGAACGTACCATATCTCAACCTAACGTGGCCAGACCACTGTCACTGCCCTCCGCAGAGCAAAGCAAAACATAATAGAGGAGAGCAGTGCGCGTACAGCCATAGAATCGCTGTGAATAGCGGAAAAGTCGAAGCTATGCAAATCTACGCAAGGTTAACTTAACCTATCCAAACGTATCTTAACCTATCCAAACGTAACACATCACAAGCTAACGTGACGATACCTCTGTTCCTGCCACCCGCAGACGGAAGCACTATATGCCGGGGCACAGTAGGGCGCAGAAATCCACCGAATATCTGAGTTTAGCACGAAAGTCGTGGTTACCATATCCTAACCTAGCTAACCGTAACACTACCAAACGTAACCGAACTCAGTCTAGCGTGCCGCCACTACTATTACAGGCCTCTCCAGAGCGGCGCAGCGATTGTGAGTCGCGTGTAGTTGAAGAAATCCATAGAATAGCGGTGTACAGCATAGTAGTCAAAGATACACTGCATAACCCGGACTAACGTAACCTAATCAGACGCAGCCGTACTCAACACAACGTGCCGTGACAACTATTACTGGCTTCTCCAGTGGCAAGCAGATTAGAGTACAGCACAGTAGAGTGCAGGAAGCACCGAATATCAGTGTGTAGCACAGAAGTCAAAGAAATCCTAGCCTAACCTAACCAAACATATCATAGCCGTACGTAACCTAACTGAACCAAATGTGGCTAGACCGATATTGCTGACCTCCACAGAGACGACCGGAATAAACTGGAGTACCGTTGAGCGCTGAAGTACGCCGCATTGCAGTGTAAAGCACGAAAGTCAAGTATACCCTAACCTAACTTGATCGAACATAACCTAACCAAACGTAACCTAGCTCAACGTATGGTGCCGAAAAATTATTACTGGGCCTCCCAGAGCACAGCAGAGCATATTAGAGCGCAGTAGAGCGCAGAAATCCTCCGAACAGCAGTGTATGGAACAAAAGTCAAAGCTAACCTATCCTAACCTGGCCAAGCATAACATAACCACACGAGCATAACTCAACCTGACATGCCTTCACCACTATTGCTTACCTTCCCGGAGCCATGCAGAACATGATAGTGGAGAGGAGAGAGCAGCCATACATAGAATCGCAGTGAATATCGCAATAGCCTGTGCTACCGTATCCTAACCCAACCAATCGTAACATAAGCGAACTTAATCTAACTAAACCCAATGTGCCGAGACCACAATTTCTGGCCTCTCCATCGCCAAGCTGAGAATATTAGAACACAGTAGACCGCAGAAATCTACCGACTATCAGCGTATTGTGCACAAGTCGAAGCCATCCTAGCCAAGCCTGACCGAACATAACCTAACCGAACGTAGAATAGCTAAGCCTAGCTAGCCGAGACCTCTATAGCTGGCATCCCCAGAGCCATGCAGTACACACTAGAGCACAGAAGAGCGCAGAAACCCACCGTATTGCAGTGTACATCACAAAAGTCAAAGATACCCCAATATAACCCAAATATTCCAATCCTAGCCAAACAAACCTAAGCTAAGCGAACGTAACCTAACACTACCTAGTGCGCCGCGGTCGCCATTTCTGGCCTCCCCAGAGCAAAGCAGAGCTTGTTAGATCACAGCAGAGCGAAGGAATCCACCGAAAAGCAGTGTACAGCACAATAGTCATAGCTATCCCAGCCTATCCTATCAAAACGTAACGAACCGGACATAACTTAGTACGACCTAAGGTTCCTAGACCAGTATTGCTGACTTCCACAGAGCCAACGAGGTTAAAGTAGAGAACAGTACAGGGCTGAAATCCACCGCATTGCAGTGAGAAGCACGAGAGTCAAATATTTGCAAACCTACACCAAACAAACATAACCTTAACAAACGAAGCCTAACTAAAGTTAGCGAGCCGCCGGCACTATAGCTGCACGCCTCAGGGCAAAGCAGAATACAGTAGAGCGCAGTTGAGCGCAGAGGTAAACAAAAGAATTGCGTATATCACGACAGTCAGAGCTATCCTACCCTAACGTAGACATTCATATCCTAACCGAAGGTAGACTAACTCAGCCTAACGCGAGGAGAGCACTCTTAATGGCCACCCCAGAGCCGAACAGGGTATTGTAGAGCTATGAAGGGCAGCGTGTAGCACAAAAGTCAAGGATAACCTGACCAAACCTAGCCTAACCTAACCTAACCAGACGAAACAGAACACAACCTAACGTACTGCGACCAATATTGCTGACTTCCCCTTAGCCAAGCAGAATATGCAGGAGCGCAGTGGTGCGCAGAAATCCGCCGCATTGCTGTGTGAAGCACAAAGGTCAAAGATATCTCAACCTAGCCTGACCTAACCTAATCTAACCATATGTTGCTTTGCTGAACGTAACGTGCTGATGCCACTAACGCTGGCCCACCCAGAGACAAGCTGAACATATCAGAGCACAGTAGAGTGCACGAATCCGCCGAATAGGAGGGTATAGCGCAAGAGTCAAAGCTGGCCCTACTAACCTAACCGACCGTAATTATACCGAACGTAACCTAACTCAATCTAGCGTGATGCGACCACTACTGCAGGACGCCCCAGGGCCAAGCAGCATACAGGAGAGCACTGTAGAGCCTAGAAGTCCACAGAATAGCGGTGTAGACCACGAAAGTCAGTGTTATCCTAACCCAACACGCGCAAACATAGTCTAACTGAACGTAGCCCAACTCAACCAAACATGTCGAGACCACTATTTCTGGCCTCCCCAGGACCAGGCGGAGCGGATTAGAGCCCAATATAGCGCAGAAGTCCTCGGAATAGTTGTATACAGCAAAAAAGTCAATGACATACTTTCCTAACCTTACCAAACGTAACATGTTCAGACGTAGCCTATATCAAACTATAGCGATGGGACCACTATTACTGGCCCCCGCGGAGCGGAGCTGAACATATTAGAGCATAGTAGAATGCAGAAATCCGCCGAAAAGCAGTGTACAGCACAAAAGTCGGAGCGAGCATCTCGTAACATATCCAATCGAAAGGCAACCAAACGTAACATAACTGAGCCTAACGTAACGCGATCACTATCGCTGGTGTCCCAGAGCCAAGCAGAACATACTAGAGCACAGCAGAGCGCTGAGACACTCACCTAACAGCTGGTTCTGGCAAAAAGGTCAAAGCTATCCTAATCAAATCTTAGCCAACCTATCCTAACCAAACGTAACATAACTGAACCTAACATGCCGCGACCACTAATTCTGGCATCCACGGAGCCAACCTGATTATAGCAGTGCAAGTTGGAGCGCAGAAATCCATGGAATAGCAGTGTATATCAGAAAGACTAGACTATAACTGCCTGACCCAGCCTAACTGACCCAGACAAAACGCAACTTAACTCAACCTATCGTGCGGCAAACACTATTGCTGGCCTCCCAGGGCCAAGCAGAGAATAGTAGCACACGGTTGAGCGCAGAAATCTACCCAATCGGAGTGTACAGCAATGATGTCAAAGCCATTCATACCTAACCTAGCCTAACCTACCATAACGATACGTAAGCGATCTCAGTACATTGCGCGGCGGCCACTATTGCTGCCATACCAGAGACAAGCAGATGCTAGTACAGAAATGCGGAGCACAGATGTCGACCGAATAGCATTCTATAGCACAAAGTTCAGAACAACGCGAACCAAACTTAGCCTGACCTAACACAGCCAATCGTACCATACGCAACATGACATGACGGGACCGCAGTTGCTGGCCTCCACAGAGACAAGCAGTGCATAATTGTGGGAAGTAGAGCGCAGAAGTCCATAGAATTGCAGTGTACAGCAAATACGTCGAAGCTGTCCAAACACAGCAAATGCCTACATGACCTAACCAAACGTATCCTATACCAAACTAACGTGCCGAGACCACCATTACTACTCTTCGAAGAGAAAAGCAGGACATACATGAGCGCAGTAGGGCGTAGAAGCCACCGAAGTGCAGTGTATAGCATAAAAGTCAATGCTAACATATCCTAACCTATCCAAGCGAAATATAGACAAAAGCGACTTAACTAAACCTGACGTGCAGAGGCCGCTACTGCTGGCCTCCCCAGAGCCAAGCAGCATATACTAGTGCACAGCAGCGCAGAAGTCCACCGAACAGCAGTGTACAACTTAAAAGCCAGAGCCATCCCAATAAAACGGAAACTAGCCTAGCACTGCCAAATGTAACCTAACTAAACCTACCGTACCACGACCGCTACTGCTGGTCCCGCAGAGTCCAGCAGAGTTTAGTGGAGCGCAGCAGAGAGCTGAAAGCCACCATATAGCAACGAACAGCACAAAAGTCAAAGATATCCCGACCTAAACAGACCAAACCTAACCTAGCCAAACGTAGAGGAACAAACACTAACGTGCCGCGGCCACTACAGCTGGCCTGCCCAGAGCGAAGCAGAGCACACTGGCGGAGAGTAGGGCGCAGAAATTTGTAGAAAGGCAGTGTACGTCAGAAAAGTCCAAGCCCCCCTAGCCTAACCCAAAAGACAGAGAATAACCTAACATAGACTTACACAAATTAGCGTGCCGAGACCGCAATTGCTGCCCGCCACAGAGCCAAGCATGACGTACTAGACCGTTGTAGGGCGACGAAATCCACCATATATCAGTGAATAGAATGAAAGTTGAGGCTATCTTAACCAAACGTAGCCTAACCCAACCTAACCGAACGTAACCTGACACACTATAACGTGCCGAGGCCACTATTGGTAGCCTACCCAGAACCATGCTGAAAACGTTAGAGCACTGTAGGGCGCAAGAATCGATCAAATAGCAGACTATAGCTCTTCAGTCAACGGTATCCTCTCCTAGCTTGTCCAAACGTAACATAACCGAACACCGCATAACACATCCAAATGTACCGCGACTTGTATTGCTGCCTTCTCCAGAGCCAACCAGGACATACTAGAGCAGAGTAGAGATCAGAAATCCAGCCAAGAGCATTGTACAGCACAAAGTTAAAGTGATACTGTCCAAACTTTGCCGAACCAGACGTAACCGAGCGTAACCCGACTCAACATAACGAGCCCAGACCACAATTGCTTGCATTCCCAGAGCCAACATAAAAAATTAGTGCACAGTAGAGCGCAGAAATCCACCTAATAGCAGACAAAAGCACTACAATCGAATCTATCCTAGCATAACCAAATGTAACTTAACACAACCTAACGTGCCGCAGCCGCTACAGCTGTCCACCCCAGGGCCAAGCAGATCACATTAGTTTAGAGTAGAACGGTGAAATCCATAGAATCGCAGTGTATATCAGATAAGTCAAAGGTACCCAAATTTAACCAAAACCAACAGAACATAGCCAAAGGTAGCCTAACTCAGATTAACGTGCCGAGGCCGCTATTGCTGCCCTCTCCAGGGCAAAGCATTACAAACTGGAGCACAGTAGAGCGCAGAAATCCACCGAATAGCAGTGTACAGCACAAGAGTTGGAGCTATCCCGACAAAACCTAGCTTATTGCAGCCTAACCGGACGAAACTTGACTCAATATGACGTGCCGAGGCCACTATTTCTGGCCTTCCCAGGGTGAGTCTGAAAATATTAGAGCAACGTGGATCGCAGGAATCCGCCTAATAGCGGACTGTAGCACTGAAGTCAGGCTAACCCCTCCTAACCTGACCAAACGTAACAAAACCGAACGTAACATAACCAAGCCTGACGTGCCTCGACCGCTATGGATGGCCTCCACAGAGCCAAGCTGAAAACGTTAGTCGAGAGTATGTCGCAGAAATCCATAGAAACGCAGTGAGCATCAGAAAAGTCTAAGGTTTCCAAAGCAAACCCAAACCAACAGAACATAACCAAACATAGCCTAACTAAACCAGAAGTGGTTGGACCGCTATTGCTGCCCTCGCCAGAGCCCAGCAGGACATACTGACAGATACGCGCAGAAGTCCACATAATAGCACTATAGAGCACTAAAGTCAAAGCTATTTTCTCCTAACCTACCCAATCACAGCATAGCCAAACGCAACCTAACTCAATTTATCGAGCCGCGATCGTCCTTACTGGCCCCATCGAAACCGAGCAGAACAGATTAGTGGAGAGTAGTACGCAGACATCCATAAAATCGCAGTATATATCATAAGAGTTATAGCTACCCAATCCCAACCAGAGCAATAGAACACAGCCGAACACAGCCTAACTAAACCTGACGTGAAGAGACCGCGATTGCTGCCCTCCACAGAAACAAGCAGAACATAATAGAGCACAGTAGGCCGCAGGAATCCACTGAAATGCAGCGCAAAGCACAAAAGTAGATGCTAAACTGGCAAACGTAGCCTAACCTTACCTAATCGAATGTTACTTAACACAAGCTGACGTGCCGCGACCGCCGTTGATGGCATCCCCAAGGCCAAGCACGGCGTGCTAGAATAGCGTAGAGCGCAGAAGTCCATTGTATGACAATATTTAGCAGAAAAATCAATGCTATCCTTACCTAACCCAGACAAACCTGACCTAATCAAGCGTAACCAGACCCAACCGAACGTACACAGACCACTATTGCTAGCCTCCACAGAGCCACGCAGAGTATACCAGAGCACGGCTGAGCGCCGTAATCCACCGCACTGTTGTGCACAGCAGAATAGTCAAAGACATTTGACCTAACCTAACCTAACCTAACCAGTCCAAACCTAACCAAACCGGACGTAGCCAAACTCAACGTAAATTTCCGCAACCAATATTGCTGGCCCCCAGGGTCCATCAGATTAGGGTAGAGCACAGTGGAGGGCAGGAATGCAACGAATAACTGTGCACAGCACGAAAGCCGAAGCTATCCTAAGCATTCCTAACCTAACATACCCTAACCAAACGTAACGTGACTCAACCTAACGTGCCACAGCCACAATAGCTCGCATCCCGGGATTCGAGCAGAGTATAGTAGAGCAATGTATGACGCAGGTACCCACTGAATAGCGGTGTATAGCACAATCGTCAAAGCTAGCATATCCTAACCGAACCACACGTGACATAAACAATCGCTGTCTAACTCAACCTTACGTGCCGAGAACACAATCGCTGGCCTACCCAGAGGCAAGCAGAACATACTAGAGCATAGTAGGGTAAAGAGGTTCATCGAATTGCAGTGCACAACACAAAAGTTGAAGCCATCCAAACCAAACTGAACCCAACCTGACAATACAGCACGTAACCTAACCCAACCAAACCAGCCACGACCGCTATTCCTGACCTCCAAAGTGACAAGCAGAGGCTAGTAGAGCAATGCAGAGCGCAGAAGTCCACCGAATGGCAGTGTACAGCACAAAAGTCAAAGCAACCCTCCACTAACCTAACCAAACGTAACATAAGCTGACATAACGTAACCCAGCCTGACGTGCTGCGAAAGTCACTGCTGGCCTCACGAGAGCTATGCAGAATATAGCCGAGCCATGCGGTAGGCTGAAATCGCCCCATTAGCTGTGTATAGCAAGAAAGTAGGAGATATCCTAACTTTATCTGCTCTAACATAACCTAATCGAACATAACCAATCCCAGCCTAACGCGCCTGGCCCTCAATTGCTGCCTCCCCACAGCCAAGCAGCGCATATTGTAGGAGAGTATAGCGCAGAGGTGCGTAGAGTGGCAGTGTGTAGCACAAAAGTCAAATATATCCTAACCTCACCGTAAAAGCCTATCCTAACCTAGCGTAACCTGTAACAACCGAACGCGCCGCGGCCACAGTTACAAGCATTCCCAGAACATAGCAGGGAATGTTAGATCACAGTTGATCGCAGAAATCCGCTGAACAGTCGTGCATAGCAGAAAAGTCAAAGCTACCCTGCCCTAGCCAACCCAAACGTAGCATAGGCGGACGTAACGTTACAAACCTGACGTGCCACGACCACTTCTGCTGGCCTCACGAGAGCTAAGCAAAGCATAGCAGAACAATGTAAATCGCTGAAATATTCCGAATAGCGGTTTACAGCTCAAAAGTCGAAGATGTCCAAAGCAAAACCAAACCAAACTTTTTTTTCTTCTTTTTCACGTGGGGGAAATCTTCCAAAGATACCCGGCCCCCTTAGGGGAGGGGGCGGGGTTATGTGGGATTTTTACCCACTAAAACCCACGCGATGGCCAGCCCTTCGCATTTCGGTGCGCCCTGGACTTCGCGGCGACGCCGATGCCAGCACGCCCCCGCGACGCAACCGCAGTTCCCTCCCGGCGCGACGGGAAATCGCACCCAAAACGATCATGGCCATGCGCGCCAGACGTGTCGATTACACACACACACACACACGCACGCACACACACACACACACATATACACACAACACGTATACCACGGCACCGCAACGCACGCACACCATGCGACCGCCTCGCGACAATCAAGAGACGCCGCGCGCCCGGACCACGGTCACTCGAAATGACGGGCCCCCACACGCCAACACGTTGTCACCATAACCTAGGTTAAAACGGGAGGGAGGGACGATCTCACCGGCCATAGGTAAATGGTCGCTCCAGAAGGCGTAAGTGTAACGCGTTATCACATCCGGCAGTGCGCGCGCCGCCCTCCGGCGCCACGATTGCAGCCTGCGCCGCCCTACGCGTGCGCAGCACGCGCTACGCTCGCGGGCTCTCTCGGCGGCCTCCTCCTGTAGCATAAGCGCCTCGGAGAAGGAGGCCACCGCACGCCACACACCTAAGCCCTCCGTCATCCGCGCCACGACGACGGAGAGTGAAAGGCCCCGTCCTACCACGCGACAAAGCACCCGGCGCTCGCGAGCCCGCGGCGGACATTCCTCCAGCGTGTGCTGCGCCGTGCCACGCCCTTCCCCGCAATCATGACGCCGCGTCTCACGTTCCCGCCCGATATGACACAGGTGCTCCCCGAAGCACCCGTGCCCGGTTAGCACCTGTGTCAGGCGAAGAGTGTGCCGGCTGTCGCTGCGCCCCCATGAATCCGGCACGGGGAGCACAGCCTCGTTCGCCCGGTGCCAGCGGCTGCTCGGCTTCCTCAGCCGAGCCTGCCAGGCAGTCATCAAGGACTGTCGGACCCTTCGCCTCAACGAAACGGCCCCTTCTTCAGGACCACCGCCGCCGCCAGCGTGTAGGAGGCCGTAGTTACGGGCCTCCCCCACCGCCTGCAGTTCGAACGGCGGAACACCCGCCAGGACCTTCGCCGCCTCGTGGGATATCGTGCGGTAACCGCGCACGACCCTGATTGCCATCCTGCGAGATACTCGCCGGAGAATCGCCAGAATGCGCGGACTGAAGATCAGATCGCTCGCCCAGATCGGAGCCCCGTAAAGTGCCGCCGAGCGAACGACTCCCGTGTAAAGGCGGTGCACCCTCCACTCTGACCATCCCAGGTTGGGTAGCAGGCGATACAGCGCCCCCGCCATCCCTTCAATGGTCGAACTTCCAGTGGCAATCGAGGACGAGACCGAGGTATTTCATCCGGTCCCGTACAACGACCACGACGTTCCCCACGCGCATCAGGGACTTGGGCGGATTCCCGTGATACCGATGGCAAAACCACATTGCCTCGGTCTTCTCGGGGGAGATACACAGCCCCAGCCGTTGGATGATACTCGCGACGAGGGCCACGCCGCTTTCCGCGCGCAGCGTGGCCTCCACCCAACTCGATCCGGCGACCATCACCAGCGCGTCGTCCGCGTAACGCGCCAGGCTCAGGCCGCGGGGGTATGGAGTGCGCAACACGGCGTCGTGCGCGAGGTCCCAGAGGTTCGGCCAGAGTACCGATCCCTGTGGAACCCCGCAGTTCGTCACCCACACGACGGTTGAGTTTCCTCGGTGATACTCGATCGAGCGCTCCGCCAAGTAGCCGCCGATCACCGCCATCATATATTGGGGATCCCTGTGGTACAACAAGGCACACCGGATCGCGGCCCAGGGCAGGGTGTTGAAGGCGTTGGCGATATCCACACCGACCGCCAGCACCACCACGCCCCGTCAACGGCAGCCTCCGACAGGTTACGAACGCGATTGGTCGCGTCGATCGCCACCGACCCTGCCGGAATCCGAACTGCTTGACGCTGAGATCGGGACCCACGTCCGTTAAATGTTCTCGGAGGCGGGCAGCTAGTACGAGCTCGTAGAGCTTGCCCGCCTCGTCGAGCAGTCACATCGGCCGGTATGCCTTCGGATAGTTCGGCGGCTTCTCTAGCTTCGGGAACAGCACGACCCTCGCTCCTTTCCATCATGCCGGGAAGCGACCGTTCCTGAGGCGGCTGTCGAACAGCCGTCGCAAACTGTCACCCCACGCTGCGAGAGCCAGTGCAAAGGCTCGTCCTGGGATGCCGTCCGGTCCGGGTGCGGTGCTCCTCGCCGCATCCTAACGGCCGCACGGCCGACCTACTCGCGCGAGACCCCCAGATCGTCTGACCATCTGACCAGATCCGATCGCACTGCAGCGGGTTGCACTCCCGCCTCCGCCACCGCCGGAAATATGGTGTCGATCACCGGCCGCAGGAGCTCGGGTTAGATACGCTCGGTCACGGGGACCACCCATGCCCATAACTTGCCCATTATTAATTTATAGGGGCGTCCCCACGGATCGCATTCGAGCGTCGCGTGGTGTTCGTCCCATTGGCGACATTTGGCTCTGCGAATCGCCCGTTGTAGATCGCCCACCGCAGACCAGTACCCGCGATTGAGGCGCGCGATATTCTCGGCGGACACCGAGCGTCGTCGACGCCGCTCCCGGGTGTACCGGCGCCGGGCAAGCACGCAGAACTCCCGCAGCCACGTGATTTCGGCCGACCACCAGTGCACTGCACCCCGCGAAAGTGGCTCTCTCACCCGCGGCATGGCGACGTTGCACGCGCGCGTCATCGCCGCCCTTAGCCGCCCCACACCCACCCCGCTTCGTCGTTTTCGCGCCCGACGGCCCCATTCGCCCAGGCGATGACTTGGACGGCCGCGGCGAAGAGATCGTGGTCGAGGCGCCCGACCGCCCATCGCGGCGCGCTGGTCGCTAAGCGTTTCCACCTCCACCGCCACCCTCCAGCCGGCGACCCGCCGCACAGCTACCGGCGATGCGAGCGACATGTCCACGATAGACGTGCCGTTCCACCGGACGCACGTGCTTACGGTACCCCGGTTTACCAACCGGAAGTGCAACCCCGCGGCCCAATTTTGCAGCGTCTCGCCCTGACCGTCCCTGCGCGCGGAACCACACGCCATTGAGTGGGCGTTGAAGTCCCCGAGGACCAGAACTGGTCGAGTCATGTGTCCACTAAGGAAACCACCGTGCTAGTCCACGCACCTCTCGCACGACGAGAGGCCGCGGTTGGTGGAGACGTAGCACCCCACCACGACTTCATCGTTCCAGGAGACCGCCACGAACCAATCACAGCTTTAAGACAGCGTTGGTGCGGGTGTCCGCAGTAGTCCCCTGGCGATGATCGCCACGGATCACTCCCGATCCCCGAACCAACCGTCTTGATCGAGGATACGGTACGGCACTGCTGTGACAGCCAGCCCGACACCCAGCTCAACGAGCGTCCGCGGGAGCAGGTCCTGCGACGCCCGCGAGTAGTTCAGGTTGGCCTGGAGCACCACAGACGGCGTGAAAGTTGGGCCGTGTCCATGGCCTCCTCCTGCCCCCCCCCCATCTTTTGTGCCGGCTGCGGGCCCGGTGCTCCGAAGGTCGGCGGGCACATCGCGGCAGCGACCGCGGAGACGGAATTCGCGGACGCAGCTTTCGAATTGGCTTTCGCGGGCGCCTGTATGCGCCTCACGTGCCGCACATTTTGCCTTTGGCGGGCAGCACTCCTTGCTGCCCAGACAGTGGTTGGAGGCGCGGCCAAGCAAGGCGCAAACCGGCCTCTTGGCTGCAGGTGCACTACACCCACCGACACGGTCGCCCGCCGCACCATACTTGAAACAGTTGTCGCTGCGGTCCACCTCGCTAGAGCATCCGTTCCATGCGTGACCGGACGCAAGTCAACAGAAGCACTGGAGGCGCCGTGCCTCCAAGGCTGCGGCACGGGCCGATGTCCAGCCGACGCGGATCCGCCCGCAATCGACGGCATTTCTCGCTGCAGCGAGGGGACACTGGGCTCATACATAGCCCAGCCCCGAAGCGGAAGACTGGATCACTCCGGTTCTTATTTGCGCCTCGGTGCAATCATCGACCCTGTCCAGGGCAGCGGTCACCTCGCGGGGAGTGACGGATTCGTCGAGCTCTGTCACCCTCAGCTCGGTTTTTTTGGCGGGAACCGTAACCCGCACGCGGGATACCTCCAAGGCTTCGCTCATTCGCCCGGCGAGACCGGCGGCACGATTTGCGCCCCCGGGTCCACCGATCTCCAGCAGGATACCGCCGGAAGCGGCCCAACGGGGGCGCAAGTCCTCGATCCCGGGTTCGGCGAGATTTCCATTTCCTCTTGCAGAGGAGATTGCCTCCGCGCAAGAGAGATTCGACCACTTGGGTACCCAAACAGCGACGGCGGCCGCTTAAGGATGGAGCCCTGCTTGCCGCCGCTCATCTTCTTGCCGTGCCGGAGCATCGCTCCGGCCTTCGCGGCGGTCGCGGGGAGTGCGCGGGCGGAGCTCGTCCCCGAGGAGCGGCGCCCTGTCTTACCGACGGCTTCCTTCGGCGCGCTCGTGGGCACCCTCGCGGGCAGCTGCGGGGCAGCGGCCGCCTGCCGCGGCTCTCACTTCTTGCGCCTACCGATGACGAAAGACCTGTGGCCTCTGAGTCCTTCCGGCTACGATCGGGGCTGCGACCGGCGCCTTCGTCGTGGCGTCAGCGGGCCCGGAACGGGAAGCGCTTGCGACAGTGTGCGCCGAGGCTACCAGTACAGGCCGCGCGGGCAGGCCGGCAGTGGAGCTCGCATGCTCCGGCGCTCGCTTGCTCTGGCGCTCGGTCAGGCGTACGCACGAGGGCAGCCTACATACCGAACTCGGGCGCCGGTGCCGCTGTTCCGGCGCCCGCGGACGCACGCACATTTCGAGCGGGCGCGGGGTCGACGATTACCCGCCTCCGCTTCTGAACCAGCTCCGTGCTCAAGGAGGCGACCACCGCCAGCTGGGTTCCTTCGTTCTCCCGCAAGTCGGCTATAACCGCCTGCTGGGAGACATCCTTCTCCAACAGACCGACGATCTCCGCCATCAGCACGCGGAACCTCTCCGCCAACGTCTCCTGGGCACGGTCGGCAGTTACTTGGAGACTCATCTCCCAGCCGGCCGGATCCACCACCCTGGCGCACATACGGTAGGCGCGGACGTATGGGCTATGCAGGTTTTGCTCTTGTCTGCCATCGTTTCTATCCTCGCGAAATTCTCGGATATAACGGCAGACAGTTCCACAACAGACAGCAGACGGTGCACTCTGGCGAGCTCCTCCCATGCGCGGTGGGTCGCCTTCGCCCAGCTTATGCTCGTGGGTTTCGGGGCGGGGTCAATGCCCTCCAAACTTTCGAATGGGTCATATTTCCCCAACAATGCTCTCCGCGGGCGATTCGCCGTCTTCGTGGGGGACACCCACGAAGACGA
>NW_016909078.1:110458-127066 GCF_001483705.2 Eufriesea mexicana
AGTGCGCGGGCGGAGCTCGTCCCCGAGGAGCGGCGCCCTGTCTTACCGACGGCTTCCTTCGGCGCGCTCGTGGGCACCCTCGCGGGCAGCTGCGGGGCAGCGGCCGCCTGCCGCGGCTCTCACTTCTTGCGCCTACCGATGACGAAAGACCTGTGGCCTCTGAGTCCTTCCGGCTACGATCGGGGCTGCGACCGGCGCCTTCGTCGTGGCGTCAGCGGGCCCGGAACGGGAAGCGCTTGCGACAGTGTGCGCCGAGGCTACCAGTACAGGCCGCGCGGGCAGGCCGGCAGTGGAGCTCGCATGCTCCGGCGCTCGCTTGCTCTGGCGCTCGGTCAGGCGTACGCACGAGGGCAGCCTACATACCGAACTCGGGCGCCGGTGCCGCTGTTCCGGCGCCCGCGGACGCACGCACATTTCGAGCGGGCGCGGGGTCGACGATTACCCGCCTCCGCTTCTGAACCAGCTCCGTGCTCAAGGAGGCGACCACCGCCAGCTGGGTTCCTTCGTTCTCCCGCAAGTCGGCTATAACCGCCTGCTGGGAGACATCCTTCTCCAACAGACCGACGATCTCCGCCATCAGCACGCGGAACCTCTCCGCCAACGTCTCCTGGGCACGGTCGGCAGTTACTTGGAGACTCATCTCCCAGCCGGCCGGATCCACCACCCTGGCGCACATACGGTAGGCGCGGACGTATGGGCTATGCAGGTTTTGCTCTTGTCTGCCATCGTTTCTATCCTCGCGAAATTCTCGGATATAACGGCAGACAGTTCCACAACAGACAGCAGACGGTGCACTCTGGCGAGCTCCTCCCATGCGCGGTGGGTCGCCTTCGCCCAGCTTATGCTCGTGGGTTTCGGGGCGGGGTCAATGCCCTCCAAACTTTCGAATGGGTCATATTTCCCCAACAATGCTCTCCGCGGGCGATTCGCCGTCTTCGTGGGGGACACCCACGAAGACGACGTTTCGCAGTCGCCCGTGACGCCGACGGCACCAGGGAAGGCGGAACGCTCCCCCTAGAGGTCCGCCGGCAGCGACTTACGCAATGCGTTGCTACGAGTAACGCGTCTCGTAGCACCTGCAGTAGGGCTAATTGCCCAGTCCTTCGACGAGGGAAGCTCCACTGGAGCCGCGTCGACACCACTAACTATAACTGTACCTACACTCCTCGGTAAATTGTCCGGCTTCCCCGGGATGATTACCACTGTACGGGTTGCGAGCCCCTGCTCCGCCGCGCCTAACCAAACCTAACCGAGCCAAACACAACACAACTCAGCCTAACTTGCCGCAAACACTATTCTTGGCATCCACAAAGGCAAGCAAATTGTGATGGCGCTCTGGAGAGCACAGAAGTTAACTATATTGCAGTTTGTAGCACGAAAGTCGAAGATTCCCTCTCTTAACACTACCCAACCCAACCCAACCAAACGCAATGCAGCTCAACCTATCATGCCACGACATCTACTGGTGACCTCCGGGTGTCGAGCAGAGTGTTGTAGAGCACCGTAGAGCGCAGAAATCCACCGAATTGCTGTGTGTAGCTCAAAAGTCAGGGCCAGCCATACCAAGCTTAGCTTAATCTATCCTAATCAAAGGCAACCTTGCCAAACAGTACGTTCCGCAACCACCACTGCTGCCCACCCCAGAGAAAAGCAGAGGCCAGTACAGCAATGCAGAGCGCAAATGTCGACCGAATAGCATTGTATAGCACTAAAGTCGAAGCCACCCTAATCAAACTTAACCAAACGAATCCTACTCAAACGTAGCATAACTCAAACAAACCTGCCACGACCGCTACTATTGGCCTCCCCAGAGACAAGCAGATGCTAGTAGAGCAATGTCTTGCACAGGTATCGACAGAATAGCAGTGTACAACACAAATGTCAAAGCCTCTCTAACCAAATATATTCGAAACCTGGCAAAGCTACGCGTATCCTTACTCAAACTTGTGTGCTGAAGCCGCCATTGCTGGCCTCCCCAGAGCAAAGCAGAACACACTATGGCACTGTAGAGCGCAGAAGTTCCCCGAAAAGCAGTCTACACCGCAAAAGTCAAAGCAATCCATACCAAACCTCAGCTAATGTATCCTCACCAAACGTAGCCTAACTTAACCTAACGTGTCGAGACAGCTATTAATGGCCTCCCTAGAGTCGAGCGGAGGGCAGCAGAGCAATGCGGAGCGTAGAAATGCTTCGTTTAGCGGTGTATAGCACAAAAGTCAAAGCTACGCTAACCTAACATGACCAACCGTAACATTATTGAACACAGCCTAACGCAACTTGTTGTGCCATGTCCACAATTACTGGCCCCCATAGAGGCGAGCAGGATTTAGTAGAGCACAGTACAGCGAACAAAGCCACCAAGTAGCGATGTAGAGCCAAATGTCAAAGATATCTTGACCTAGGCAGACCTAACCTGACCTAACCTAACGTTGAATAACTAAACCTAACGTGCCGCGAACATTATTGCTGGCTTCCCTACAGACAAGCAGGATATGATAGAGCGCAGTTGAGCACAGAATTGCATAGGATATTGATGTAGAGCACACATGTCAATGCGAACCTAACCAAACCCAACCAAACCTAACCTAACCAAACGTAACCGATCCCAAGCTAACGTGCAGCGACCAGTATTCCTGCCCTCCACAGAGCCAAGCACAGCATAATAGATGAGTGTCGGTCGCAGAAATCCCAAGAATCGCAGTTTCCGGCAGAAAAGTCGATGCCATCCACACCTTACCAAAGCTAACACAACCTAACCAAACGTATCCCGCCTCGACCTATCGGGCCGAGACAACTGTTGCTGGCCACCCCGTCGCCAACCAGTGTATATTAGAGGAGAACAGAGCACTGACGCCCATAGAATGTCATTGCATATCACGAATGTCAATGGTATCTGAACCTAACCCGAACAAACCTAACCTAACCTTACCAAACGTAACCTATCTCATCCTAAGGCGCCGCGGCCTCTATTTCTGGAATTCCCAGAGCAAAGCAGGGAAAAATAGGTCACAGTAGGGCGCAGAATTCCACCGAACAGCAGCACACAGCAGAAAAGTCAAAGCTACGCTGGCCTCACATAACCAAGCGTAACACAACCAAGCGTAACGTGACCCAAACGGATAGGGTGAGTTCGGTTGCGTTCGGTTAGGTTAGGTCAGGTTCGGTTTGGTTAGGATGGCACGGACTTTTGTGCTGCACGCTGCCATTCAGTGGATCTCTGCTCTCTACTGTGGTATAATATGATCTGTAGGGCTCTGGGGAGGCAAGGGATAGATGTCTCGTGTCCTTAGGTGTAGTTATTCTACGTTTGGTTGGGCTAGGATTGGTCAGGTTATGCATGGATATCTTTGACCATTGTGATATGCACTGCTATTTGGTGGCCTTCTGCGCTCAGCTGTGCTCCAGTATATTCTGCTTGGCTGTCGGTAGGCCAGAGATTGTGGTTACGGCAGGTTGTGTTAAGTTCGGTATCGTTTGGTTAAATTACGTTTGGAAATATTAGGATAGGATAGATTTGCCTTCTGTGCTATACACGGATTTTCGGTGGATTCTTGCGCTCTATATTGCTCTACTAAACTCTGCTAGGGCCTCGGAAGGCCAGCGACAGTAGCTGCAGCACGTATCGTTGTGTTTGGTATTGCTAGGTTAGGTTATATTAGTCTGGGATTGGTCTGGATATCTTTGACTTTTCTGCTGTAAACTGCGATTCTATTGATTTCTGCGCCCTACTCTCCGCTAATATGCTCTGATTTGGTCTGGGGATGCCAGGAATAGAGGTCTCGGCTCGTTAGGTTCAGCTACCATACGCTTGGTTAGGTTAGTTTGGGTCTGATTAGGTTACGATATCATCGACTTTTGTGCTATGAATTATTACTTAGTGGCTTTCTGCGATATACTGTGCTCTAGTGTACCCTGCTTGAATCTGCGGGGGCCAGCAATAGTGATAGCGGCACATTAATTTCAGTAATGTTACGTACGGGTACGTTGCTAGTTGTTAGATTTTGATAGGATGGCTTCAACTTTTGAGCTATGGACTGCTATTCGGTGGAATTCTGCGCGCCACAGTGCACTAATGCGTCCTGCTTTGCTCTGAGGAGGCCAGAAATAGTGGTGTGCGCACGTTAGGTTCAGTTATGTTAGTTCGGTTATGCTACGTTGGTTCAGCTTATGATGACATATCTTTGACTCCTCTGCTATACACTGCTATGCGGTGGCTTTCTGCGCTCTTCAATGCTCTGCTGTACTCTGCTAGACTACGGTGAGGCCAGCAATAACGGTCGTGGCTCGATATGTTGTATTATCTAACGTTTCGTTTCGTTAGGTTAGGTTACGTTTGTTTAGGACGTCTTTGACTTTTGCGTTACACACTGCTTTTCGGTGGACCTCTGCACTCTACTGTGCTCTAATATGATCTGCACAGCTCTGAGGAGGCCAGAAATAGAGGTCTCGTAACTAAGGTATGGTTATTCTAGGTTCGGTTGGGTTAGGATAGGTAAGGTTAGGTACGGATATATTTGACTTTTGTGCTATGTACTGTTGTTCGGTGAACTTCTGCGCTCTACTGTGCTTTCGTCTGTTCTGCTTGTCTCTGTAGAGGCCGGCAGCAGTGGTCTCGGCACATTAGGTTGCGATGGATAATGTTTGATAGTGTTAGGTTTGGTTAGGTTAGGATAGGACAGCTTAGACTCTTGCGCTATACACTGCTATTCGGTAGGTTTCTGCGCACTACATTGCTCCACTATACTCTGCTCGACTCTCGGGAGGCCAGGAATACTGGTCTCCCCACGTCAGGTTGAGCTGGATTGCGCTTGGCTTGGCAAGGGTATGTCGTGTTTGGTTAGGATTGCCTTGACCTCTGAGATTTAGACTGCTATTCGGACTATCCTTGTGTTCTAGGTCGCTCTGCTATACTCTGCTTAGCTCTCCTGAGGACAGCAATAGCTGACGTGACACGTGAGGTTGTATTACGTTACGTCCACTTATGTTACGTTTGGTTACGTTAGGAGAGGGCAGCTTTGAATTTTGTGCTATAAACCGCTATTCGGTGGATTGCTGCGCTCTACTCTGCTCTAATATGCTCAGCTTGTCTCTGGAGAGGCCGGCAATAGTGCTCTCGGCACATTAAGTTAAGTTATGTTACGTACGGTTAGGGTGCGTTTGGTTAGTTTAGGACAGGGTAACTTTGACTGGTGCGCCATACGCTGATATTCATTGGATCTCTGCACTCTCCATTGCTCTACTATACTCTGTTCGGGTCTAGGGAGTCCCGCATTAGTGGTCTTGCTCCGTTGTGCTGAGTTAGATTGCATTTGGTTACGTTATGTTAGTCTGGGTTAGGTTCGGATAGATTCTACTTCCGTGGAATGCGCTAGTATTTGGTGGATTCCAACGGACTGCTGTGCTCTAGTATGTTCTGCTTGGCACTGGGGTAGCCAGGAATAGTGGTCTCGGCACGATCGGTTGAAATAGGATACGTTTGGTTAGGTTACGTTTGCCCTGGTTAGGTTTGGATAGCTTCGACCTTTCTGCTGTACAATGAGAAACCATGAATTACTGCTCTCTACCCTCCTCTATTATGCTCCTCTCAGCTCTGTGGAGGCCAGCAATGCTGCTTGCGGCAGGTTACGTTGGGTTTGGTTACGTTTGGTTAGGATAGGCGTGGTTCGGTTAGCTTAGGATATGTTTGACAATGTTCTCGATACTGACTTGCTATGGACTCCTGAGCTCTAGTGTGCTCTAGTATACTCTGATTGAACCTGGGGATGCAAGCATTAGTGGTCATGGCACGATAGGCTGTGTTAGGCTGTTTGGTTAGTTTGTTGTTGGTTTGGTTAGTACATGATTGCTTCGAATTTTGTGCCATACACCGCTATTTGGAGGGCTTCTGTGCTCCACTGTACTCTATGTCACTCTGGGGAGGCCTGCATTATTGGTCTCGGCACGTTAGGTCGAGTTAGGCTACGTTTGATTAGGTTTTATTGGACTGGGTTAGGTTTGAGTAGCTCCGTCTTACGTGTTATACACTGTAATACGGTGAAATTCAGAGCATTGCTGTGCCCTACTATACTCTGCTCGAATCTGGGGAGGATAGCAATAGTGGTCGCGTCACGTTATTTTGTGTCATGGTAGGTTTGGTTATGTTACGCTTTGCTAGGTTAGGAAAGAATGGATTTGACTTTTGTGCTCTACGCAGCCATTCGGTCGACATCAGCGCTCTACTGTTCTCTAATATGTACTGCTTGGCACTATGTAGACCAGAGATAGAGGTCTAGGCTCGTTAGGGTTAGTGATTCTACGTTTGGCTGTGTTAGGATAGGTCATGTTGGGACAGGATATCTTTAACTTTTGTACTGTACAGTGCTATACTGTTGCCTTCCGCGCTCCACCGTGCTATAGTATATTCTGCTTGGCCGTGCGAAGGCCAGCGATAGTGGTCTCTGTGCGTTAAGTTAGGTTAAGTTGCTTTCTGTCATATTTCGTTTGTAGAGGTTAGGACAGGATAGCTTCGACTTTTGTGCTATAAACGACTATGCTGTTTATTTCTGCGCTCTAATGTGCTATAATATGTTCTGCTGGGCTCTCGGGAGGCCAGCGATGGAGGTCTCAGCTCATTACGTTTAGTTCTTCTACGTTTTATTATGTTTGGCTGTGACAGGTCAGGTTACGATATCATTGACCTTTGCCAAGTACACTGCTGTTTGATGGCTCTCTGCGCTCTAATGTCCTCCAGTATATTGTGCTTGGCTCTGGGGCACCTGCAATAGTGGTCATGGCACGACAGTTTTTTCAGGCTACGTTTATTAATGTTACGGTTGGTTAGGATAGTTCAGGATAGCTTTGACTTTTGTGCTATACACCGCTATTCAGAGGATTCCTACGCTCTACATTGCTCTACTGTACTCTGCTTGACCCTGGCGGGCCAGTGGTAGTAGTCTCGTGACGATAGCTTGAGCTACGCTACATTTTGAAATTTTATGTTAGTTTGGGTTAAGTTTGGACACCTTTGACTTTTGTGCTATACACTGATAATACGTTGAATTTCTGCGCTCTACTGTACCATAGTATGCTCTGGTTGGCTCTGTGGAGACCAATAATGTCGGTCTCGCCTCGCAAGTTTTAGTTATGATGCGAATGGCTTGACTAGGATCGGATAGGTTTGGATAGGGTGGCTTTGACCCTTGTGCTTTACAGTGCTAATCGATCGAAATCTGCCCTCTGCGTTGCTCTACCAGTATCTGCTTGCCTCTGGGGAGGCCAGCGATAATGGTCGCAGCACGTTTGGCTTAGCTTGGTTACGTTTGGCTAGGTTTGGTTTGGCTAATTTCGGTTAGGATGGCATCAACTTTTGTGCTATACACGGCTATTCGGAGGATTACTGCGCTTTGCTGTGCCCTAGTACATTCTGCTCGGCTATGGGGTTGCCAGCAGTATTGGCCTCGGCATGTTAGTCTGAGATATGTTGCGTTTGGTTATGTTACGTTTGGTTATGTTTGGACATGGTTGCTTTAGTTTTGTGCTATTCACTGCAACTCGGTGGATTTCTGCACTCTACATTGCTGTATTATGCTCTGCTCTAGTATCTGGAGGCCAGCAGAAGTTGGATTGAGTTATATAACGTCTGGTTATGTTAGGTTACGTTGTGTTACGTTACGACAGCTTTGACTTCTGTGCCACACACTTTTATCCTGTGGACTTCTGCGCTCGCATGTGCGGGATCTCACTGTGCTTGACTTCATGGACTCCATGAATAGATCTCTCGGCACGTTAGGTTGAGTCATGTTTCGGCTGGCTAGGTCAGGTTTGGTTAGGTTTTGTTAGTATAGCTTTGACTTTTGAGCTATACACTGCTATTCGTACAATTTCAGCGTTCTACATTGCTCTGCTATACTCTGCTTAGATCTCGTGAGGCCAGCAATAGCGGTCGAGGAGCGTAAGTGTGGGTTACGTTACGTCTGCATTTGCTACGTTCTGATACGTTAGGTTAGCGTAGCTCTTGCCTTTTCATTATACGCTGCTATTCTGTGAATTTCTGCGGTCCAATTCGCTCTAATATATTTAGCTTTGCTCTGGGGATGTCAGCAATAATGGCCCAGGCACGTTAGTTTGAGTTAGATAACGTGCTGTCGTCTTATGAATGGTTAGGTTGGGAGAGGATGGCTTCGACTTTCGTGCTGTACACTCCTATTCGGTGGATTTCTGCGCTCTACTGTGATCTAATGCTCCCCGCTTGGCTCTGGCAGTACCAGAAATAATGTTCGCGGCGAGTCACATTGAGTGTGGTTACGTTTGGTTACGCTTCGTTTGTTTTGATTGGTTTTGTATAGATTTGACTTTCGTGGTATACGTTGCTCTTCGGTAGATTACTATGCTCCACTGTGCTCTAGTATGCTCTGCTTGGCCCTGCGGGGGCCTGAAAGAGTGGTCTCGGCACGACAGGTTGGGATATGATGCGCTTGGCTGGGTTACGTTAGCTCTGGTTAGGTTTGGATAGCTTCGACTTTGCTGCTGTCCACTGCGAATTTATGAACATCTGCGATCCACCTTCCTATATTATGCTCTGCCTGGTTCTGCGGAGGCCAGCAATACTGCTCGCGTCTCTTTCGGAAGAGTTAGGTTCCGTTTGGTTACGTTACATTTTGTTCGGTTATCGAAGGACAGCATTGACTTTTGTGCTATACACCGTTTTATAGTGGATTTCTGTGCTATGCACTGCTCTAATATGTTCTGCTTTGCTCTCGGGAGTCCGGCAATTGTAGTCTCGGCACCTTATGTTGAGTTATGCTCCGTTCGGTTACATGAGGTTAGAGCAGGTTAGGCTAGGATATCTTCCACTTTCGTGCCCTATACTGCTCTTCGATCGACGTCTGCGCTCTACATTGCTCTACTATTCTCTGCTCGTCTCACGGGAGGCCAGCAATTGTGGTCGCGGGAAATTATCTTCAGTTATGCTGCGTTCGGCTAGGCTACGTTATGACAGGTTCGATTAGGATATCTTCCGCTATTTTGCTGTTCGCTGCAATGCGGTGGATTACTGCGCTACGCTGTGCTCTAGTGTATTCTGCTTGCCTCTGGGGAGATCAGTCATAATGGCCTCGGCACGTCAGAATGGGATGTCTTACGATTGGTTACGATACGTTTGGCCAGGATAGGATAGAACAGCTTTGACTTCTGTGCTCTACACCGTTATACGGTCGATTTCTGCACCCTGCCGTGCTCTAACGTGCTCCGCTTCGCTCTGGGAGGCCAGCAATAGCTGTGGTAGCACGTTTGGTTCTGCTATGCTGTTTTCGGTTTGCTTGGGTTAGAATAAGTTGGGCTGGGATGGCTTTAACTTTTGTGCTATAAACCGCTATACGGTGGATTTCTACGCTCTACTGAGATATAGTATATTCTGCTAAACATGTGGGGGCCAGCGGTAGTGTGTCTCGGCACGTTAGGCTGAGGTACGTTGTGTACCTTTATGCTCCGTTTGGTTAAGATAGGATAGAATTACTTTAACTTTTTTGCCACACACTGCTTTTCGGTGGATTTCTGCGCTCTACTGTGCTCTAGTACGTTCTGCTTGGCCCTGCGGAGGCCAGTAATAGAGGTCCCGTCCTGTTAGGTATAGTTATTCTACATTTGGGTATGTTAGGATATTCCTGGTTTTGTTGGGATGGCTTCGACTTTTGTGCTATACACTGCTATTCGGTGGATTTCTGCGCTTCACTGTGATCTATTATTCTCTTCTTTGTTCCGGTGAGGCTAGCGATAGTGCCCGCGTCACGATAGGTAGAGCTACGCTACATTCGGTTATGCTACGTTTGGCTATATTAGAATATGGTAGCTTCGACTATTGTGCTATGAACTGCGATTCTGTGGATCTCAGTGCTCTATTCACCTTTAGTATGTTCTGCTTTGCTCTGAGGAGGGCAGCGACAGTGATCTCGGCGCGTTAGCTTGTGTTATGTAACTTTCGGCTCGGTTGGACTTGTTTGGGTTAGGTTAGGATTTCTATGACTTTTGTGCTACAAACTAAAGTTTAATGAAGTTCTGCGCTCCACTCTCCTCTAATACGTTCTGCTTCACCGTGGGGAGGCGAAAAATAGTGGTCTAGGCGCGTTAGGCTTTGTTATGGTCCGTTTGGTTATATTCCGTTTGGTTACGTGAGGATAGGGTAGCTTAGACTTTTGTGCTGAACACTGCACTCCGGCTGATTTCTGCGCTCTACATTTCTCTACTCTACGCTGCTGAACTCTCGGGAGGCCAGCAATTGTGGTCGCAGCACGTTAGGTTCTGTTCGATTGCGTTTGTTTCGGTTAAGTTATGTTTGGTTAGGTTGGGATGGATTTGACATTTGTACTACACACTGCTATTCTCTGGACTTCTGCGCTCTACAGTGCTGTATCACGCTCTACTTTTCTCTGGGAACGCCTGGTATTGTGGCCGCGGCAGTTTAGGTTGTGTCATGTTGCGCTTGGTTATGCTTGGGTCGGTTATGTTTGTTCAGGATAGCTTTCATTTTTGTGCAATACGCTGTTATTTAGTGGATTTCTACGCTCTACTCTGATCAAATATTACCATCATTGCTCTCGAGATGCCAGCAGTTGTGGCTGTGGTGCGTTAGGTTGGGTTAAGCTACGTTTGGTTAGGTAAGGTTTCTTTGGGCTCGTTTCGGAGATCTTTGACTTTTGTGCTATGCACCGATATTCTATGGACTTCTGCGCTCTACTCTCCTCTAATATGCTCTACCTTGCGTTGGGGTGGCCAGCAGTAGTGCTCTAGGCTCGTTAGGTTGGGATCTTCTATGTCAGGATAGGTTATGTTAGCTAGGATTATGGTAGGATACCTTTGTCATTTGTGCTGTACACTGCCATGCGGTGGATTACTGCGACCTCCTTTGTTCTAGTGTATTCTGCTAGGATCTAGAGGTGCAAGCGATAGTGCCATCGTTACGTTATGTGGAGGTCTGCTACGTCCGGCTGTGTAACGCTTGAATATGTTAGGACAGGGTAGCTTCGACTATTGTGCAATGCACAGCGATTCAACGGATTCCTGCGCTCTACCCTGCTCTAATATGTTCTGCTTTCCTCTGACGAGGGCAGCAATAATGGCCGCGGCGCGTTAGTTTCTTTATGGTTACATTTCGTTAGGTTGGGTGTGCTTGGGCTTGTTTGGGATATTTTTGACTTTTGCGCTATATACTGCCATGTAATGGACTTCCTCGCTCTGCTCTCCTCTATTGTGATCGACCTGGCGAAATGGCGTCCAGAAATAATGGTATATGCACGTTACGTTGAATTAGGTTACACTTGTTTATGCTATGTTTGGTTATGTTAGGTCAGGGTATCTTTGACTCTTTTACAATAAACTGCGATGCGGTGTATTCGTGCGCTCTACTCTGCTCTAGTATATTCTGCTTGTCTCTGGATGGGCAACTCACAGTGGCCTCGGCACGATAGGTAGAGCTGTTTTACGTTCGGATATGTTCCGTTTGCCTGCGTTGGGATATGGTAGCTACGGCTATTATGCTATGCACTACGATGTTATCGATTCCTGCGCTTTACTGTCCAATAATACTTTCTGCTTGACTCTGGTGTGGCAGCAGTACTGATCTCGGCTCGTCAGAATTAGTGAGGTTGCATTGGGTTACGTTACGTTTGCTCAAGTAGGGATAGAACAGTTGCACCTTTTGTGCTATACACATCTATACGGTGGACTTCTGCGCTCTAATATGATCTGTTTGGCTCTGCGGAGACCAGCAATATTGGTCTCGACACGTTAGGTTCAGCTTGGTTACGCTTGGCTTGGCTGGGTTATGTTAGGTTTGGTTATGATAGTCTTGTTTTGGTTCTATACACTGCTATACGTTCCATACCTGCGCCCTGCATAGCTCTACTAGCCTCTCTTTGCCTCTGGTGACGCCAGCAGCAGCGGTCTTTGCACGTTTGGTTGAGTTTGGTTACGTTTGGTTAAGTTGGGGTAGGTTAAGTTTGCTTAGGATGGCATTGACGTTTATGCAATGCACCGCTATCCGGTGGATTTCCGCACTCTGCTGTGCTCCAGCATATTCTGCTTGGAAATGTGAAGGCCAGCAGTTTTGATCTCGGCACGTTAGGGTGAGTTAAGTTACGTTCGGTTAAGTTGCGTTTTGTTCGTTTGTGGCATGGTAGCTTTCACTTTTGTGCAATACACTGCTATTCAGTGGATTTCTGCGATCTACACTTCTTTACCATACCCTGATCGACGCTCTGCATGTCAGCAATAGTGCTCGCGGGACGTTATTGTGAGTTTGTCTACGTTAGGTTAGGTTACGTTGGTTTGTGTTAGGTCTGGATATCTTCGACTCTTCTGATGTACACTGGGATACAATGAATTTCTACGCTCTGCTCTCCCCTAGTATATTCCGCATGTCTCTGGCCAGGAATTGTGGATACGGCACGTTAGACTGAGATAAGTTACGCTTGGTTAAGTTAGGTTTCTCTGGGTTAGGCTGGGATAGCTTTGACTTCTGCGCTACACACTCCAATTCTATGGAATTCTGTGCTCTACCGTGCGCTACCACACTATGCTTGTCTCTGGGGACGCCAGGAATGGTGGTCGCGGCACGTTGGCTTTAGTTATGGCACGTCCTTTCTGGGTAAGGCTTGGCGAGGTAAGGATAGGATAGCTTTGATTTTTGTTCTATACACTGCTATTCTATGGGCACCTGCGCTTTTCCGTGCTCCAAAACGCTCTGCTTGGTTTAGGGAGGGCAGCAGCAGTGGTCTCGGCATGTTACCTTCTGTTATGTAACGTTCGCTTATGTTACGATTGGCTAGTTTAGCAGATGATAGCTTTAACTTTTGTGCCATGCACAGCTTTTCGTTGGATTTGTGCACTCTAGGTCGCTCTACTATACTCTGCTCGACCCTCTGGAGGCCAGCAATAGTGGTCGCGTCATGATAGCTGGGATAGGTTACGATCGGTTAGGTTACTTTATGTTAGATTTGGTTACGATGGCTCTGACTTTTGTGCTATACACTCATATTTGGTGGATTTCTGCGCTCTACTGTGCTCTAATATTCTCTGCTTTCTTCTGGGAAAGCCGGGAATGGTGACCACGGCGCGTTAGGTTGAGTTAGGTTGCGCTTGGTTAGGTTAGGCTTGTTTGGGTTAGGTCAGGATATCCTTGACTTTGGTGCTGCACACTGCCATTCGATGTGCCTCTTCGCTCTACCCTCCTCTAATATGCTCTGCTTGGTGCTGGTGGGACCGGCAATAGTGCTTTCTGCACGTTAGGTTGTGTTATGCTCCGTTTGGCTTGGTTGCGCTTGGCTAGGTTAGGATAGGATAACCTTAACTTTTACACAATACACTGCTTCCCGGTGGACTCCTGCCCTCTATATTGCCCTACTATACTCTGCTCTACTGTGGAGAGGCAAGCAATACCAGTCGCGGCACTATAGTTTTGGTTACGTAACGATTCGTTAGGTTATGTTAGGTTAGGTTTGGTTAGGTTGGCTTCCATTTTCGTGCTATACGCTGCTGTTCGTTGAACTTCTGCACTTTACTGTGCTCTAGTATATTCTGCTTGGCTCTGGAGAGGTTAGCGGTAGAGACCTCGACACGTTATGTTGAGTTAGGCTACTTTTACTTATGTAAGGTTATTCCCGGTTAGGTTATGGTACCTTCGACCTTTGTGCTTTACACTTCAGTGCAGCGGATTTCTGCGCTCCGCTGTGCTCTAGTATATTCTGCCTTGCTATGTGGTTGTCAGCAATAGTGGTTTGGGCACGATAGGTTGTGTCATGTTACGTTCGGTTGTGTTATGCTTGGTTATGTGACGCCAGGGTAGATTTGACTTTTGTGCTGTGTGCTGCAATTCGGTGAAATTCTGTACTCTACTGTGACCTTGTTTGCCCTGATTTGCTCAGGGAATTCCAGAAATGGTGGCCGCGGCGCCTTAGGATGGATATGTTACGTTTAGTTAGGTTAGGTTTGTTAGGGTTAAGTTGAGATACCTATGACTTTCGTGATATGCAATGACATTCTGTGGACGTCGGCGCTCTGTTCTCCTTTAATAAGCCCTGGTTGGCATCGGTGAGGCCAGCAATGTTGGTTTCAGCACGCAAGGTTGAGTTAGGTTACGCGTGGCTTTGCTAGCATTCGGATATATTTGGTTAGAGGTGCTTCGACTTTTCCGCCGTACACTGCTATTCTGCCGATACCCGTGCAATGCATTGCTCTACTTACATCTGCTCGTCTCCGGGAAGGGCAACAATGGTGGTCGCGGCACGTTCGATTGAGTAAGGTTTCCCTCGATTTGGATAGGTTAGGCTAAGTTTGGTAAGGGATGGCTCCGACTTCTGTGATATACACTGCTATTCGGATGATTTCTGCGGTCTACTCTGCTCTATTATATTCTGTTTGTCCGTGGAGAGGCCAGGAGTATTGGTCTCGGCATGTTAGGTTGTGTCAGATTGCGTTCGGCTTTGTTAGGATACGTTGCGGTAGGTGAGGACAGCTCCGACTTTTGTGCTACGCGCTGCTATTTTAGGCACTATAATGTACTATGAGTGCACGTTAGGTTGAGGCATGTTGAGTTTGGTTTGGTCAGGTCCTGCTAGGTTCGATCAGGATAGCTTTGACTTTCGTACTCTACACGGTTATTCTGTGGGCTCCTGCTCTCTACTTTGATCTACTACATTCTACCTGGCCCTGGCGGGGCCAGCAATGGCGGCCGTGGTATGTTACGTTGTGTTAGACTACGTTTGATTAGGCTACGTTATCTTGGGCTAGGTTCGGATTGCTTTGACCTTTCTTCTATACACTGCGATCCTGAGTATTTCTGTGTTCTACACGTCTCTAGTATGATTACACGGCCCTGTTGAGCCCAGTAATAACGGTCGCGGCACGTTAGAGTGTGTCAGGATACGTTTGGCTGTATCAAGATTGGTAAGGTTAGGACAGGATAGCTTCGACCTTTGTGCTGTACTCTGCGTCTACAAGGATTTCTGCAGTCTACTTTCCTGGAATATGTTCTGATTCGCTCTGTGGAGGTCAGCGATTTAGGCCTCGTCAGGTTTGGTTAAGATAGTTTACGCTTGATTATGTTAAGATAGGACAGTTATGACATTTGTGCCATAAACAGCTATTCGGTGGGTTTGTGCCCCATACTTTGCTCTAGTGTTTTCTGCTTGTATCTGGGGTGGCCAGCAATAGCCGCCGCGGCACGTAATGTTGCGTGAGACTACGTTCGGATAGGTTATATTTGCTTTGTTGGGTTCGAATGACTTTGACTATTCTGCTATACACTGCGATCCTATGGGTTTCTGTCCTCCACTCTCCTGTAATACGTTCTGCACTTCTATGTGGAGGCCAGCAATAGTGGTCGCGGTGCGTCAGAATGAGTTACGTAACAGTAGGTTGTGTTACGATTGGTAAGGTTAGCATAGGACAGCATTGACTTTGGCGCTTTACATTGCGATTCCACGTCGTCCAGAGATCTAGTGTGCTCTAGTGTGTTCTGCTTGGCTCTGGAAAGGCCAGCAGTGGTGTTGTCGTCACGTTAGTATGCGTAATGTAACTCTCGGTTATGCTAAGCTTGGTTTTGTTAGGATAGGTAAGGTTTGACTTTTGTGCCATACACTGCGATTCTATGGATTCCGGCGATCTGCTCCCCTCTCATATACTCAGCTTGGCTTCGGGAAGGGTAGCAATAGTGGCCTCGGCACGTTAGTTGTAGATAGCTTACGCTTGGTTTCGTTACGTTCGGATAGTTTATGACAGGAGGGCTTTGTCTTTTGTGCTACACACTGCGATTCCATGGATTTCTGTGTTTTGCTCCCATCTCATAAAGTTAGCTTGGCTCTATGGGGGCCAGCAATCGTGGTGACGTCACGTTTCGTAGAGTTTTGTTACGTTTGGTAGTCGTGTGATTGGTTAGGCTAGGAGAGGATAGCTATGACTTCTGAAATATAGACTGATATTCGGTGGATTTCTACAATCTACAATGCCCTACTATTCTCTGCTCTCCTCCGGTGATGCCAATAATGGTTGTCCTGGCACGTCAGGTTGAGTTAGGCTACGCTTGATTAGGTTATGTTTGAATATGTTAGGAGAGGGTTGCACTGTCTTCAGTGTTGTACACTGTTATTGAGTGGATTCCTGCCCTCTATTGCGCTCTGCTCTAGTCTGCTTGGCCCAGTGGCGGCTAGGAATAGTGGTCGCCGCACGAAATGCTGGATTACTCTACGTTTGGTTGGGTAATGTTTGCTTTGGTAATGTTTCAATAGATCAGGCTTTCGTGGTATACACTGCTATTCGGAGGATTCCGGAGATCTACATTGCTCTACTATACTCTGCTCGACTCCCGGGTGGCCATCAGTAGCGGTCGTAGCGCTTTACGTTGAGTTTGCCTACTTTAGGTTAGGTTACATTGCTTTGGGTTAGGTTTGGATATCTTGGACTTTTCTGCTGTACACTGCAATTGTATGGATTTCTGCGCCCTGCTCTCTTTTAATATGTTCTACCTGGCTCTGGGGACGGCAGCAGTAGTTGTCTCGGCACGTCAGCATGAACTAGGCTACGTTCGGTTACTTCACGCTTCGTCAGGTTAGGATAGGATAGCTTTGCGTTTTGTGCTAT
>NW_016909079.1:0-687 GCF_001483705.2 Eufriesea mexicana
TGTTTGTGTTTATGTATGTATAGATGTATTTATGGATGTATGTAAGAATGTATGTATGGATGTTAGTATGGTTGAATGTACATGTGTATGTATGTATCTGTGTATTGATGTTTGTATGCATGCATGGAAGGATGGATGGATTGGTGGATGGATGTATGGATGGAAGGTAGTATGGGTCGATGGATGTATGGATGGGTGGATGTTTGGATGGATGGATGTATGGAAGTATGGATGTCTGTGAGGATGTATGTATGTATAGATGGCTGTATGGGTGGGTGGAAGTGTGGATGGATTGAGGTACGGAAGGACGAATGTACGGATTTATGCATGTACGGCTTTATATACGTATGGATTTATAGATAGATGGATCTATCGAATGGTGGAGGTACGAATGGACGAGTTTATGTATGAATGGACGTGTGGATATAGGGATGTATACAAGGATGTGAAATGGATAGATTTATGGATCGATGAATGTATGAATTGGTGGATGTATGGGTGGGCGTATGTATGGATGGATGGACGGATGGACGCATGTATGGATGTACGGATGTATGGATGTTTGGATCTATATATGTATGGATGTATGGATGGACGGATGTGTGTTTTGATGTATGTATGAGAGTAATGATGGTTTGATGGATTGGTGGATGGATGTATGTATGAATGTGTGAATGGATGAGTGTA
>NW_016909080.1:0-80149 GCF_001483705.2 Eufriesea mexicana
TTGGTTTCTAGGTCGGCGAACTGAATGACAAGACAGCAATATTTCATGATTAAGTCAAAAGGGAATAAAAGTAATTTAGATTATGGCCTCCTATAACAAGATGTACAGAATACAGTGAGATTGAAAGGTATGTTATATTTTTGTACTGAATGAATATTAATATCAGTGGTTGAAATCATTGATCAATGCTAATGTGTTAAGTTTCAGAATAATGGTGCTGTGGTAGATAGAGACAAGAGAGAAGTTCGAATGAAAGCAGTTAGAAGAGGAAATGCATATTATATGGAATCAAGATACAGAAAAGGGGCAGCGCATTTATGGATAGAGATAGATGGCATCTACATGTAAATATGAAGACCATTGATGAGATGGAGAAACAGGAATTGGTAGTAGTTTTGAAAACTAAATATAAATTGACTATAGAGTGTGAATGTTGCTTTAATGCAAAAATCTGTAGAAACACTCATAGGAAGCTGGAAACTACAAAAACAGCAGCAGGAATGGAGCTGTCACAGATGAACTTGGTTGGAACATTGAAGCCAATGTCAAAAGTAGGTAAAAAATACATTTTAGATAAGGATGGTTATTTGAGAGTTATTATTGGTCTTGTTCTTGTAGGAAAAGACTCCGATAGCTGAAGAAATAAAAAGATTGAAGATATGGAAATGAATTCAATCTGTCAAGAAGTTGAAAAGTTCTTATATGCTCAGATAATGGAGGTGAGTTTATGGGCAAGTCCTCAAGGTTTGGTTACATCAAAGGAGATAAAACATGATTTGATTTCAGCCAGAATACCCTCAGTGTAATGGAGTTGCTGAGAGGAAGAACAGATCCATCAGAGGGATGACAAGGGCACTTATGATGGATTTAGATTTGCCAATGTATTTTTGGGCAGAGGCAGAATACAGCTGTCCATATAAAAAACTGCACAAAGTTAGATGACCATTGAAGAACTTCTTATGCGGTTCAGAAGGAGAAAAAGTCAAACATGAGGTATTCGAAAAGATTTTGCAGCATTTCCTATGGGTTGAATAAAAGGGGTTTAGTATACTAATTTGGACCACAAACTTACAAAGAAATATTTTCAGGATATGTATCAAATAATTCATACAGAATATGCTAACCATAAAAGGATCAGGTGAGGAATGAATGTGAAGTAAAATTCTATGGGCCTGTGACACATGGACTTGATTCAACCAATAAAACCAATGTCAAAAGGAAGTGAAAGGTACATTTTATCTATTGATGATTCTTCCAGGATAATTATTGGTCTTGCTCTTGTAGGAAGAGGGTCAGACAGCTGAGGAAATAAAAATATTGGTAACATTGAAAGAGAATCAATCTGTCAAGAAGTTGAGAAGTACTTATATGCTTAGACAATGGAGGTGAGTTTGTGAGAGCAGACCGCCAAGTTTGGTTAAATGAAAAGAAAATAAAATATGATTTGATTCCAGCCAAGATAACGCAGAACATTGGAGTTGCTGAGAGGAAGGCCATTCTACCATAACTTAATCTAAGATAAAGGAATATCAAGAATTATTAGGGAAACTCGTATTTGAATACTTATGGCTGTTCAGACATCTCATTTGCAGTAAGATGTTTGTCATAGTTGAACCCTGGTCCAAAAATAGTGTACATGAATGAATTGAAGAGGATATTAAAATATTTGCGGTTGAGTATTGTTTTGAAATTAGGAAAGGAGCAGAAGCCAATGAAATTTAATTTTTTGCAGATATATAAACTGATATATGAAGACAGACTGGAGAAGGAGGTGAGAAGGATTGTAATATGTGACAGATTGAATGCGATAAATATAGAAAATTAAATATAAGCTCTTACATAGAAAAATGTTGTTATATACGAGATATAGTAAAAATTAAGAACTTGCTAATTTATCACGTGTCGGATAAAGAAACGAATCTTGATTGTCTAACTAAAGCTCAGAGTCGTCCAAATTTGCTAAATAATGTAAAAATCTGTATGAGGATGTTAAGAGAATAAAAAGATGAAAGGAAAATGTGTTATACTTATTTATGTCATTTTATTGTTTTATTTCTCCCGCCGTATGTGTCACGTGGTTCTCGCTTCTGTAATTACGATCAGCGCCATCTATTATTTTGTACCAAATGATGAGAAAAGTGATAGGAACATAGAATGTACAAGGAGGTCGTCTACTCCTCGTCACGTGGTTAGATAAGGACAGAAGACAGATAGAAAAAGACAGAAAGGCTCCGGCAAAGAATATTAACTAATTACTCAATTCTGGCGTGCAATTTATGAACTTTTATAGCCTTATCGAAAAGCTGATACCCTGAGCAACATTCTGATTCTACTTTCGTACATAAATTGTTGTTAATTAGTGTGTTAAAAATAATTACTTGACGGCGTGGGTAATTTGATAAAAACGACGATGGTGGATGTCGACTAAAATATTTTATTATGTTCAAAACTAGAAGAAAAATATGATCGAAAGTTATATGAGAAGATGCGCAAGAATATTCTCTTTATAATGAATCCATAAAAGTGAAAAATTAATTACTTGAGAGATAGTTATTAATGAAAAACCATTGATATATTCGGCAATATTTCGACCACGCCGTGAAATAATAATTAATAATAAATTAATTAGGAAGAAATTAATATCGAAAAGTATATGTGAAAGTTCGCCAAGGATCTGGCTTTACGATGAGATTATAAAAGTTCATAAATTATTCGCAGAAATTGCGTAATTAATTAATTTTCCACTGCCAAATTGATTTATTAGAATATAATATTCGGAGCACATAACCAGAGTTAGTAATCTATTAATATGCAGTCAGTGCCATCTATGAGTTTAGACACGAACCTCAAGTTCTGTAAGACGTGCACAGATGGCGCCAGGAGTGCGTCTATAACCATATTACACGAAGGGCGGAATAAAGAAAACAATATATCGGTATATATAAATGACACACTTTCTCTTCCGTTCTTTTTATTCACTCAAGAACACCATAAAGTTTTTTTCTACATTCTTTAATAAGTTCAACCCAAGCAGTGATTTCAATTAGACAATCAGCATTCGCTTCTTTACTTGGCACATGATAACTCTGCAAGGGTACGTCCTTTCAATGCAATTATAAAAGTTCATAAATTAATCACAGAAATTCAGTAATTTGTTAATTTCTCTCTGAGTGAGCAGGAGGGTGCATGGGAAAGAAGAAGAAGATTGCAAAAAAACGGAAGAAACATTGTTGTGTCCATGGAGCTATGCCTACATCACGGTAAGGAATGTAAGCCTTTATATAAACATAACCTTCAGTTGTAAATAAATAGTGTGAGACATAAACCATTGTTTTTTCATCTTTTATTAGTGATAGCAGAACCTGGTTGTAAAGTAACAATATACTGTTGAAACAAACAGGCATGTGCAACAGGGGAAAGATATTGGATTCGTGGAATATCATCAACGTAGAGCCATTAGATGCCAATAATTATTTTTTGCGGTAAAAAAAAAATGAAGCAGTAATAGAAATATGTAAGGTACGATATGTCTGTTGGTTTCTAGGTCGGCGAACTGAATGACAAGACAGCAATATTTCATGATTAAGTCAAAAGGGAATAAAAGTAATTTAGATTATGGCCTCCTATAACAAGATGTACAGAATACAGTGAGATTGAAAGGTATGTTATATTTTTGTACTGAATGAATATTAATATCAGTGGTTGAAATCATTGATCAATGCTAATGTGTTAAGTTTCAGAATAATGGTGCTGTGGTAGATAGAGACAAGAGAGAAGTTCGAATGAAAGCAGTTAGAAGAGGAAATGCATATTATAATTGGTTTCGAGCGTGCGTTCTCGAATAATAGTGTGGGAAGTTTCGGTGGCTGTCAGCTCGTACTGCGCAATTTACTTTCTTGGTTTCGATTTCCGAAAGGAGGCTTTTTGATTCGGATTTGTCTATTTCTCAATGTAGAATGATGTCTTCCTTAACGAGATTGATTACTTTTTCTCAGCTTCGAGCGTGCGTGTTCGAAAAATAGTCCCGAAAGTGTTAGTGGCTGTGAATTCGTGCAGATCCCGGCAGACAAAAAGGGATAATATTAATTTAGTTGATGGCTTGTTATAACAACCAGCTATTGAGAATACTGTGAGATTGAAGGGTATGTTGTTTTCCTAATCTGAATAAATATTAATATTAGTGGTCCAAATCAACGATCATCTCTAATGTGTCAAGTTTCAGAATGATGGAGCTGCGGTATATAAAAAAAAGAGAAAAGTTAGAATGTAAGCTGCGAGAAGAGGAAGTGCACATTATGTGGAATCAAGATACAGAAAAGGGACAGCGCATTTATGAACAAAGATAGATGGCATTGACATGCAAATATACGGATCATTGCAGAGATAGCGAATGAAGAATTGGTAATAGTTCTGAATGGTAAGGATAAATTGAATATAGATTGTGAATTTTGCTTTAAGCCAAAAATCTGTAGAAATACGCATAGGAGCTTGGAATCTACAAAAACTGTTAAGGGTATATTATATATTAAGGGTATATTGTGTCTATTTATTAACTGGATTCGTTTTCTGCATTATATTTTGCTGTTGTTTAAGACATGTTTTTACGTGATATTAAGGCTTGCATCATTGGTTATAATTATGTTATATGCATGTTATATGTTAGTTGGATTGGTGGCTTTCTAATCATTCGTAGTTACGGCACTAAGCGACGGTAAAACCTCGTATTGACGTTACCGACGTTTATTTTCTCGATCTGAAATCCAATTTTAAATTGTTTCCACAATTCTTTTCCTTGTTTTTTCTTTAGAAAAGCATACAAAATACACTACTGTTTAGTAAATTTGTATCAGAGGAATTACATTTTATAGAAATGCAAGAATATGCGTAGAAAGTACGTTCGTAGGCTTATTTTTAAACTTTGATGACAATGGATATTACAAATTAAAATTCGTATTGAGCAGAATATTTAATTTTGTCGCAAACAATGGAAATCGAGAATAAAAAATTTGGAAAGTGAATAGAAAAAAAATAAAAAATAAAATATAAGAGTCGATAAAAAAATTAAATCTCTCTACAACTGCAAAAACTGTACATCAGAACCAAGGTAAGGTTCTCAAGAAATGATGAAAATTAAAATATACTGTAATATTAAGAGAAAAATGAAGTAACCCACGGTATACAGAAATTAACGGAGAGGACAACGCTGAAATTCTTATCTAAAAATATAGAGATTGTAAAATTGAATGGAAACGAAAATTTGAAAAAGGATATTGAAATATCCCGAAAAATGAGACGGTCTCCAGCGATATTCTAAATGAGTGATACACACTGGAGGGTACTAAAAATGCTCGGGTCTGCAACGAAAGAAGCAAAAGTCAAATTCTGTGGCAAATAGGTTGTCACGCAATTTTTCTCGTGAAAAGTAATGCGGCCGGTGTCGAATTTCAGAGAGCTTGTTGCTGTCGCAACATCCTGTCTCTCTTCCTCTCTGCCCCTCTCTTCGATACAGTTCCTTCACGGCTTTTCCTAGGTGACAGTGTTCTATGTCGAGGCTGCATCGGTTAGCTGGTGAATGAAGCTGCCATTTGACTTGGATAGACGCGTATTAATAACTTCGTGGCACCGTTGCGGTTCCGACGATATTTTGGCAACGCGCAAACCAATTTGCTGAAATGCGCGGTTGGCAAATAAAAATCGTCCGTTTGCGAGAGATCGGCATCGACTAGAATTATCCGAGAATATTTCACGCTGTTCAACGTTCTGGAATTCGTGTTCGTTAAAATCGAGTAAAATCGAACCGCGACGCTGGATTACTGGCGAATATTTTCGGCATTTCGCAAGAGGCGTGGCGTTCGAGATAAATGTGCTTGGCCTGTCCACGTGGAGGAGATTGAAATTGGGTAGGTGAGTGGTATACTTCGTAAAAGTTTGCGTTGTTGCGAGCAGATATTCGGATTTGACGTCTACGCGTAGGGTGACGAGAAATAAAATGTGACAAAGCGATGAGCGATGACAGAGGGAAAATTTTAGTCGAAGATGGAAGAAATAAATGGAGAAGATTATAAGTTAATTAAAAAAAAAATTTGTTAACGGAGATCGTGGAGAATGAAGTAGTCGCGATTAGATATAGGTGCTTACCGATCTCTAGCCGAGCACTGCAAATCGCCTTGCCAGCAGCGTTCTCCGCCACGCAGGAAATCGTGCCGACATGCGTGCTTCCGGTCTCTGGGATCGTCAGCACTTGTCGATCCCCGCTGACCGATACCAAGAAATCTTTGCCATGAACTGGGCGATCGTTAAACAGCCATTGGATCTGAAAGTCGTAAAATCCAATTACTCGAATATATTTCGATTACATTTCACTGAAAACGTATTAAATTGTGTAATTAAGGATAACGAAAAATAGTTAAATGTAACGCGATCATATGATAATATCGATCACCGTGAAATCATCTATTTGAATGAACGAAGATCAACGTAAATACTTGGATGATAAGGCGAACATTTCTAGCAAGATCGATGTCTGAAAGAAATCTATTTCCAGAGAGTAGAACGCGATCACCTACTCCAAATCGATTGCATCACAAAATTCTGAAATATATACTACTCTTACGATACTCGATCCACGAATGACATAGAAAATTCCACGAAATGTGCTGAACAAACAAACCAGTTTCTACGGCTTCGATTGCGCGTACTACTTGATGGATCGTGTCACGAAATCCTGTCAACTAAACAAGCCGTGTACACATACGTTTACATCTAAGATAATACTACTACCACGGCGAATTCGTCGAAATATTTTCCATACTGGAACAAAAGAAACTTTTCGTTCTAGAACCGTTTATCGTGGATTAAACCGTGGATCGTGCTTCTCACGAAATTCACTGAAAATCCAAGGAAAATCCCATGAAAATCCAAGGAAAGTCCAATGAGAATCCAATAGGAACCAATTGAAAATCCAAGGAAAATCCAATGAAAATCGAAGAAAAGTGCCAGGTGCAAAGGTGAATGGTTGACGAACGGAGTGATATCGATACCTGATCCGCGAATGTCACTGAGAATTTCGTGGAGAACCTCGCGGCGCGACTGCATCCGCGAATTTCCACATCAGGTACATTGTTCCCGTTTAAATATAACCCAGAGGCACGAAATTACTCTTGGTCGGCCACCTCCTGACAGGCTGGCCAACTCTGTGCCCCATCTTTTACGCATCCCTCGACACCTTCGAAAATCGAGATCCGGCGCCGTGATTCGAGACGCGGCTATTTGCTTGATTTACTCTCGTCGATCACTAGAAACGAATGTTTCGCAACGTGCTGTCTGATGACGACAGTTACGCGTATTTCGAAAGTTACGATGTCTTTTTTTTTTTGTATTTTCTAACGCGTTTCTTTGAGGTATAGCGTTGGATATTTGTTTAGGAAGCTTGCACAATTTTTGGTAATATTTAAGGATATTTTATGATTTTTCTTTTTTTTTCTTTCAAGTAGATTCTTTGAGGTTGTAATTTTAGTAATTTAAGTAGATATTAACGTTTAAGTTATTAATGCTACTGAATTGTTTTCTGTATCACGAGGTTCAGTTCTCTCATCTTCTATCTCGTTATTATATTTTTTAACACAGAATTTTGTATAAAATTTTATTTAATTTAGAATGAAAATATGAAGAAACGCGTATAATAGAATACAAAACTCGGAATAATTTTTATAGCGACTTGTATGACATGGTCCACACAGATCGAAGTCTCTAAGACAGGCTGTTAATTATATCCATTACAGATTTGGCTCTAAAGATTCGACAGAAAAATTATTTGCACGTCGATTATTTATTATTTCGATTAGTACTTATGATTTAAATTGAAAAAATATTACTTACCTTTGGAGACGGTTTTCCAACCACGATGCACTCGAATTTCGTAGAAACACCGTCCATTACTCGCCTATCCTCGAACCTCTCCTTAAATGTAGGGGCAATCAGTTTTTCCTCCATCTGCACGAATTCTTCCTTTCTTCTGAAGTCACCCAATGATCTCACGACCAATCGAGCAAATGCTTTTGCTTCGCCATGAGCGTTGAACGCTTTGACCACGTAATTTCCTTTATCTTCTGGAATCGCAGCGGAAATCCTTAAAATGCTCGTTCCATCTTCCCTCCGCTGGATCTGAATTATATCAATGAAATTTTAACGCGTGGCAGCAGTCAATTTAACGTCAAACTTTGTTCCGAAAAGAAGGACTGTAGTCCGAAGGAAAATAAACTCGACAGCGGAAAATAGCTTTCTTCCAGGAACGAGACGGTCGAATCTTTTTCAAAGACTGCTGTCTTGTATATATATTTTACTCTTTATTACCCTTTGCAACCGGATCTTCAAAAACAAATTGTAACGAAGCGTGATTGAACTTTCGGAAGCTCAGTTTCGCCGTTTAATTTTCGAAGAGCTTACTTGGTGGATCAGGGTGCACAAATTTTATTTTATTGAATACTCACCAGAATACGATCGTTCCCAGTGATCTCGCCGCTGTCGGAGAACCATCTCAGTTCCGGTTTGGGTTCTCCGACCACTGCGCAGTCGAAAATGGCGGTCTCACCCTCAGCTACCAGAGAATCTGTTGGAAGTTTGACGAATTTCGGTGGGGATCCTGCGACAAATGTCTCCTCGATTTCCGGTCGTGTGGTGTTTAATTTTTCGGAAACGGTAACCGCTGAAATGGAAACATTTTATCCTTATTTTCATGGAAATTGAAAGTGAATAGAAATACAAACGTGGATTGTATTATTAAAGAATCACAGAATGAAATTTTGGGCAGCGTAGTGAAAGCAAGGAAAAATATATCGGAGGAAAACTGTAGTAGATAAACCTGCAAAAATTGGTTTGATATATGGAGTAAATATATTCTAAATATATTCGTATTATATGAAATAATAACGTTACGGTGTATTGTCTAAACTAACAAATTTTATAGAATGTAAAATACAAATTAAATATTTTTACATACGTGTCACTGTTAAGGTGCACTGACTAGACGCTTCGCCGCCAGAATTAATGGCGACTACTTTATATACACCGGCGTCGTCTAAGAAAGCCTCGTGAATGACCAAAGAACACTTATCGCCCTGGAACAGCAGCTGGAAATCGGCTGATTCCTTCACAGGTTGGTCGTCGTGGTACCAAATCACCTGTGCCAACAAATTTATGAATTTTCTGTTATAACAAAGCGCAAAAGAATTGTGAAATAATAAGTTCATGTAGAAGTTCATAAAAAAAGAATGAGAAATGTACAAAATTCACCTCGCGTTAAAAGTATTTAATAATTTTAACTTCAAGTATTTAATAAATTATCATATCAAATAATAAATTAATATATTAAATACTTAAGTTATTAAACCATCATACCAAAATACTTCGATATTGAAACACCAAACGTCTGTACTACTCTAATCATTCCTCATCGACATCCAATAGACATCACTATACCTTTGAATATTCCACTAATTTCAAAATATTCTTTCATATTTAAACATCATGCTATAAACCAGCACCTGTACTCTACTATTCCAACCATTCCCAATCGACATACAATAAAAATCAGGAAACCCTTCGAATTTCGAGTACTCCATCAATCTCACAAAACACTCACTTCCGGCTCAGGTTGCCCAACGATTACGCAGTCCAGTCGAACAGACAGACCCTCCTGAACCTTCAGGTCCTTCAGAGGCATCTGAATTTTCGGGACTACGGGTTCCATGTCGCTGCTGGCGAATTCTGAATCGCTGGTCTCGTGCGGAAGTCGTCCCTTCACCGATACGTTACAGGACACCGTGGCCTCACCGGCGTCGTTTTTAGCAGCCACTGTGTAACATCCGGCATCCTTCGCGAACGCCTCCGAGATTATCAAACTGGTCCGGCCGGCGTCCGTTTGTATCTGAAACGGCGAACCCCGACACCCTGAGCACCTCGTTTCAATTCTTCCTTTTCATTTTCTTTGCCACGTTGCTTTATTTCGAATTCGGCGCGTGCACTGCTAAAAATATCGCGACACGGTCGCCTCGTCTCGATTTGGAGACCGTGGAAGCGAGAGAAGACGAGGAAGTTTTCGTTTTCGAAATTATACTTCGTTGTATCGGGAGTGTCTCGATGTGGTCAGTTGGATTGGAGATTGGTATGCTTGTCTGTGATATTTTTGGTTCGCTTTCTATATATAATTCGGAGGATTTTTGCTCCAAGTATAAAGTATTTTGTTGAGAATATAACTCCGTGAGAAGAAATATGTTATAAATATAAAAGCAAATTTTTAGAAAACGTATTTAAAATTAATACAATTGATAGGAAATTATATAGTATGAAATAATTTTATACTATAATAAAGTTTAATTTGTATCAAGATATATCTTGAACAGAAAACTCTTATTTCTCGTTGGTTTACTATTCCCAAGTATTTTTTTTTTTTTTTTCAATATTAAGGGAATATAATATTTTACCTTCAAATTCATGGTTTCTTCAATGGCTCTTCCATCATGGTACCAAGTTAAAGTAGGCATTGGACTTCCCTTTGCTTCGCATTCGAGTTTCACCCTTTGCCCTGCTCTTCCCATGGCATTCGAGAGGGGTGTCACGAAATATGGTTTCTCCGAAGTAAATTCTGCAGCTGGAAAATAAACAACATCGTAAAACGTTGAATTTTCATTTAGATGAATTTTTATCGAGTTGTAATTTAGTACGTTTAACGTTGAGAAAAGCGGAAGTGGAGGCTTGACCCAATCGATTTACAGCTTTGCAAGTATAAGTAGCTTTATCTTCTAGGAAGACCTCTTCGAATTTTAAAACAGCCTCGCCGTTATTATAAGTGATGATGTAATCGGGAGAATTATCGATGTTCACGTCGTTCTTAAACCATTGGACAGTTGGCAAGGGATTGCCTTCGACTATGCAATCCATTCTATAGGAAGAACCTTCCGACGCCACTGAAGGCACCAATTCTTTTATGAAAACTGGTGGATTCGGCTGCTCTTCCGGTGCAGTTTCTAGAAATTAAATAAAATATATAATGAGCTATATGCAAGTTACATTTTAAGGACTTTGTAATATAAAAATTACAAGGAAAAATTAACAATGAATTCTGAAATAAAATAAATTAATTATACGTACATTTGACGATAATTAAGCAATTATTGAAAATATTAGAAGGAATAGTGTAACTATCTGTTCGTATAATATTTTTGATATTTGTTAATATCCATTTTTACTGAATATTAGATAATTCTATATTGAATAATTAAATAATTAAAGCTACCTTTAACGGTTAACGTAGCAGACGTCTCCGCCGACCCAGCGATGTTAAAAGCTCTGCAAGTGTACTTGGCAGAATCTTCAGCAAAGGTTTCTTCAATCGTCAGAGTGCAAATGCCATGAACGTACGTGGTTAAGTAATCAGGGTTGTTCAAGATCGAGATTCCATCCTTGAACCAAACTATTTCCGGCGTCGGTTGACCAATGAGGTTGCACTGGAAGGTGAACTTTTCTCCTTCCTGCACTGTGGCATCGTGTAAAGGAAGAGTAAATTCTGGAGCCAATGGTGGAACTTCCTCTTTGTACATTCTTTCCACCGATTTTTCACGAGTTTCCTCGGTTACAATCTTCTTCTGTGGACTAGGCTCGCGTTCACTCGCTGGTACTGTTTTCTCGATTTCCGTCTAAAATTCCAATTCAATTTTTAGAAACCAAATATTTAAAATTCAATTTTTAGAATTCGTATGACATTTTAATGTTCTGCCAGCATTTCTGTAATGCATTCTTAATCAAGTGAAAGAATATATAGGATATATCATTTATATTAATTTATATTAACAATTGGGCCAAGAGTTTCTCTGTTCCAATTTAATTTGTAAAAAGGTCGTAGAAGAAAATTCTATACTACTTTTGAATAAAATTAAATCACTTTTGTGCGTATACATTGATTCCTCGAGTTAGTCTGCAAATGTAAACCATGAAGTAAAGTTGTTCATCATTTCATAACATTTTCATCAAAATCGATGGAAAATAAATAAAAATTCCTATATCTAATGAAACTTTCGAAGTTAATTATATCGAATAAACATTTCTATTCATAAACGTTCACGGTTTATTTTTACAATGGTTATTTCATCTTTGACCGAAAAGGAAACACGATTAGTCTCGATTACGTGACTCACGTATCTCGGCATATCACGTAGTAAATCGAGAATATATTTTCCTTCTAGACTTCTTAGAAAAATAAATCAGCCACTAGTTATCCACTCTACAAATCGTATCGACGATTAAAATTCTTCGACTAAGGACAAGAGGAATATTTATTGTTACCTTCTGTAAGATGTGTATCTCTTTAGTAATGGTAGCGGAAGTGACCATTTCTTTCACGAAGCTTTCATCCGTGGATTCGATCTTCTCGGTCTGTGCAGATACTGAAAATGACTGAGGAGCAGAGATTTTTTGAGTCTTCCTTTCTTCCTTCAATTTCTTTGCCTCGATGGTCGCTTTTTCTAACGTCTCAGCTGCTAATTTCTCCGCGATCTTCTTCGCGTTCTCAGCTTCCTCTCTGGCTGCTTCTGCGGCAGCCATTTCGACTTTGGCGGCTTGTAACTTTTCATCCGCTTCTCGTTTCTCGATTCTCAATTTCTCCTGCAAATCTTCGGCGTTCTTGAGATTCTCGGCCAATGTCCGAAGCTCTGATGAGACGACGGCGAAGGAGTCCAACATTTGACGATTTTCGACAACGACTTCGTTGAACTGTGGTAATCTCTCTGTATCTAAAGAACATATTTTGATAAAATGTCGTAGATGTCAGATAAAATATGAAATAAAAATGAAACCTTCGCATTGTAATATTTGCTTATATCTAATGAAAATATTTTGATAAAATTTTATACATAAAATAAAATTCTTTATATTATAATGTTTATTTGGTATTAATAGTCTTTTAGAATTTGATAATTGTTTCGCCTAAAGATTTCTATTTCGAATTACGAATTTGATTTAAATAAAAATGGTGTTACTCACCGAATACTATCGTCGATAGTTCCTTCAATTTTTCGATTCTCCTTTCTTGTATTTCTTCGCCTGGTTTTAGGTAGTTGTCAATTTCTTGAAGTAACTCCATCGCGTCTTTTGGCAGCTTCACAGTAGTTGCTTTCCTTGCTATCACCACCAACAGTTTACTACCCTCTCTATTCCACTCCTTAGCTTCTTCAAGAAGTATGAAGTATTCTATGCTCAAATTTATCTTCTTCTTCATATCTTCGACTTTTCTCTTTAAATTTCTCCATCTTTCTTTCAACGAAGAAATATCGTTTACGATTTGAGGCGTCGAAATTCTGATCGATTCTTCCGTCATCTTGATGAAAGTCTCGATTCTTTCCTCCAAAATCTATAAACGAAAAATTTAACATCACTTCGTTACTTGCATAATACACGATCAATATTCACCGTACTTAATTTGTCCTAATTTTTCTTAATTAATTCTAAGCAATATTTTCATATTACTTTCTGCTTACCATCTCCACGTGGTTTCCTATGTTAAGCGTAAAAAGAATTTTTTTCACCTTTGTTAATCGCTGCTTTAATATACACAATAGCGAGAAGTGCAATATATTTCAAGAATATTTATTTTTTACTTAGTCACAAAAAATATGCATAAAATTTATAAAATTATAAAATTATTCATGAAAACAGTTCTTACCGCGACTGTTTTCTCGAATTGTACAAAGGATGATGCTACGGCTCTGGCTGCCTGAAGATTCTCACCAATCTTCGCATCCACCTTTTTAAGGTGTTCGTTCAAATCGTGTAACTCGATGTCAATTCTCTCTAGATCCTCGGCAAACGTGCAAGTTCGTCGATATTCCTCGATTTTAGTACTCGTTCGAGACCAGAAAACTTCGAAGTCATTCATCAACGATTCCAAGGCGTATTTCAATTTCTCGATATCCTGGACACCGGCATCTGGTGGCTCCTGTTGCTTGATTCTGGCAATAGTTTCTTGCACTTTCAACCTGATCTGATTATGCCTGTCAGAAATAGACCATCTCAACGCATCGAGCTCGCCGAATAGAGTTACCACTTCGAATAATTTTTTCAGGGATGTTACGCGTTCCGCTTGGATCTTCAGCTGCTCGGTTTTGTACTCGACCTTGCATAGAATCGTGAAATTGATCGTGAAATGGAAATTGTGGGTGGATCATGATTAAATATAACACGTTAAATATACCTCTTCGATATTCTGGAAGATGGAGATGAGCGATTCGAGGAGGATTTCGTAATCTCTGGCAGTCGTACGAAGGTTCTCGTGCATCTGACGGAGCCTCTTGAGTATCTCTTCCTCGATTTGCACTTCACCTGATTGAAAATTTTATCAGAAATTTCACAGAATTCAAAATATCATGTTATATTTAAATTTAGTATCGTTTCATTCTCCATTTCTAATTTATTCTTTAATTTTCAATTGATTTTCTTTTATTTGAACTACTTCTTGATTACCTTTTTGGGCCAGAGTATCGATTCCTTTGATTCTGGAATCTAATTCACTAACAGCTTTGTTCAGCTCAGGGAGTATACGATGTTTAGATCCGCTTAAATCTTGAAGAATACTTGCTGTTTGATAGGATTGAGACGTGATCACAGGGTACAGCTGTTCGCTAAATTTCGAAACCCATTCCATGGTCTGGTGAAATCGATAAATATGAATTTGTAATCGTGGAAACGTAAATTTTATTTTTTAGTGGAAAAAATGACAAAGGGGGAAACTTACTCTCGTACTTTCCTCGATTTTTCGTTCATGTTCGATTCGTTTTTTCCTTAAAATCTCGATCGTGGTCCGCCATTTCTCCCACGTTTCTGTCACGATCAACTGTCTGTTGGCAAACTTCTCTAAGAGCGTTTTGACGCATATGCAGGCTCTGGGTACGTCTAAATAAGGATCATCGATCTGAAAAATATTTATATTTGTATTAATATTTTAAAAAAAAATTGTAAATTAGGTGAAGTACGATTAAATTATAAATATTTTTTATATAATTTTGCCAATGCCTATTTCTACTATTCACAATATTTTTAATAAAAATTCTGACCTTTTTCTATTAAAAATTATTAAGAAATGTAGAAAGGAATTCCAAAGTCACGGAATTCTAATAGCCACCGAAAGGTGTAAATAATGCTTAATTAATACAGAGAGTAATGACATTTTCTCTCTCACCTTAAGAGCTGCATTCAAGAACGCCTCTCCAGTGTTATTTAACTTCACGTAAAGCGGCTGTAGATCTCTCCAGCGTCTTCCAAGTTGGTCAATCTTCCCCTCGTCCAAAACATCGGCTTGCCTCTTCAAATCACTTTCGATCGACTCGATTTCTCTCGTCAGTTCCTCGACAACCAAGTGGAATTGCAGATAAAGCGAACCCAAATCAATTCTGTTTGCCACCAGGTCCTTCGTCTTCGTCCACGAATTTTTCAGTTCCTCCACCTTCGACTGTAATTCCAATTTCTGAGCTTCCTCGAGCCGTTCCCTGATCGGTAGAATCTCGAATTCCAGGTGCTCGACTTCGTCGGTTCTCCGTTCGAGATCGTTTAACAGTTGACGATGCAATCGACAGAAATCTTCTGCCATTGGAACGTCGCTGCCCATGTCCTGGTGACCCTGAAGAAATGCTTCAGGTATGCTCATTAACCACTTTCTCAGCTCGTCGTGCTTGTCTAAGAACGTATTTATGATCCTCGATATCTCGAGATTCTCCTTCTCGTGCGCTGTGCATCGTTCCATCAGTCGGATCTTCCGGTTCTCCAGCTCCTCCACTACTCGTTTCACACCCTGAGGAATCGAGGAATCTAAGCTTGGTATTCGATAATCGAGAAGGTACAGGATAATTTTAGCGTTATTTATACGAAAGCAAAACTGGAGACCGAGTTCTTAGAAATGGTTCGATTGTAAATTTACGTTGGATGATCTTGAAATTGAAATGCAATTTTATGACGAAACCTTTGGAAATGGTAAATAATTCGATTGATAATATTTTCATTCAGACTTTAGGAGGAATATTCTGGGATTTTAACTGTAGGAATACAAAAATAAATAGAACTCGAAGATGCAGAGGCATCGTCTGGAAATCATTCATACAGGATTTCATTGACTATGCATGCAGCGGGTATGTAATTAAGTGTCGCGATTAATCTCTTGATCTGACCTCAGCCCCGGGCGCTCCTCTTCCTGTGACATCCAAGAGGGCGTATCCTTCCGCCAAAGGTTTCGCGGTGACGTCTTCGATGGTGGCGACGGTCTGAGCATGGAAACGAGCTAATCTCGTCGAATATGGGGGGTGCTCCGTTGTTACCAGCTGAATCTCTAGTTGATCTAACTTTGTAATTGCCTTTGAAACAACAATCACGGTTCAACGTCCTCATTTTCTACACGAATATTCTCGTAATAACACAAACGATATACTCTGTAGCTATATGATCACTAGCAAACTACAAATGATGCGTAAGCACTAGAAATATGTTGAGTGAAAAAATTATTTTCTGTATCAATTTTAATTTTTTCTTCAATGAAACACAGAATATGAATGTGAAGTAGAACAAGTGTAAGAGGTCAATGCTCACCGATCTCGCCGAATCGAAGAAGGCCACCGCTCTATTCAACAACGACTCATACTGATCCAAATCGTTGACATAATCAGCCGCGGCGCCAAGGATCGCATATGCTTGTTCTGTCGCCTGTTCACCGGCAAAGTGCCCCGATGACACTAATCGTTCGGTCGACTTCGTTATTTTGATCGATCTGTCTTGAAACTCCTAAACGTTCCACAGACGAGGTCTTTTTATAAGTTTTTCCTTCAAGTGACTCACTCACTTTCAAATTTAACTTGATTTACACGACAACTTACGAGGAACTTACCAATTTTAAACCTGACATTTATCCAGACAATTTCATAATAAAATTTGTGAAGAATAGTTATATTAACGATTCGCGTCGTGAAGTAATTTGTAATAAAATTAATTTGTTTTAAATATCATAGGGAATAATCTTGGCTATAATTAGGAAGATAATTTAGTAATTTTTGAAATACCTTTGCTTCGGCTTGTAGTTTCTTCAGTTCGAACAGGAGCAATTCCGCGCTCGATGCAGAATCTCCCAGTTGATCGCAGCTGCTCGAGAGGGCAGCGATTCTGTCGTTCAGGATCTCCTCGAGATCACGTAGATCGGTCGCTAACAGAGCTAAAGCCAGGCATTGCTCCAACTGTGTCTTTCTGCTACGAAACGACGCTTCAATCAGCCGTCTTCTATCATGTAGTTCTTCCAACCATTTTTCAACCTTCAACACGGCTATAAATGAAATACCGAAAATAATTTTTCTTACAACATATAACAGTCTCGAAAAAAAATATTATCGAAACATCCCACGTAGTATCCCCTTAAAACCCGTCTTTTTTAATAAACAGAATAATAATTTTGAAATAATAAATTTTAAAATAACAACGTTCCAACCTTACAGATCGATAAAAATCAACAGAGAATTTTAAAAAATAACTTCTACAATAAAAGATATTCGACGATAACGATTCATAATAAAGAATTTCAAAAATTCGGAAAGAGGTATTTTTGAAGCAAGTTCTATTTTTGAAACAAAGCTGAGGATCATGAGGACGTTAATGAGCGTTATCTAAAAAGGGAAGTTGGATCATGGTAAGATAAGTGGTCGATCCAATCTCGAGAACTCGTTATCTGCCTCGCATACCAAAACGGAGCGAAAGGAACACATCAGTTATGTCATCGATTAAAAGCGAAAGGGAGCGCGCGAAGAAAACAGTGACATTGGATATAACGAGTCGTTTTTCCAGCGGAAACATTAATTACGACCGCTCACCGTGATCAGCTTCGAGCTTAATTCTGTCCGGTCTGGAATCCAAGGTGCCTTCGTTCGAGATCTCCTTCAGCCGGTCCAATAAATTTTTTCCCTCTTGTAGCGCTCCCATCAGCGCCTCCAGCATGTTCTTGCGAAGATCATGGATTTTCGACAAGAAGTTCTTCACCGCCTCGATCTCGATCGGCAGCAACGTGTCGTTGCAAGCCATTTCGAGGGCTCTCATGCTTTCTCGACACTCTTCTGCTCGACTGTACATTCGTAAGAATATTTTTTCATTTTATTTCATTTTTGACCTACTTCATACAATGGGATTTTGAAATTTGGGAACTGAAACTACGAAATAACATTGGTATACAAATATTTATCGTTCTTGCGCAATTTAATATATTTATGTTATAATGAAAATGTGTGTGTTTATTATTGTCTTACAACAGACAAAAAATCAAAAAATAGATTAGAATTATAATGTGATTATAATTATAGCAGATACTGATTACGCTTCGTTTTACAGTCTTGAACACGCTGGTAAAAGATATGTAAAATGAGAAACGTTTACGTGATAATAAGCACACATATATTTAAAAAAGAAAGTGTAGAATCTTGTAACAGGGTTAACATGGATTATAATTGAAAAAAAAGATAGAAAAGTTACTGATTATTAACATATTATCAAAGTTATAATCGATCATCACAAACTAGATATTTTATTATTCTAATTTTATTTTATTTTATTTCACAAACTGGTAACGAACGCGTCAATGAATATCATTAATAAATATAAGTTAATATAGAATATCTATTAGATATTTAATATGTAAAGTGTTTCACTATTTTATGTTCATATATTATATGACTCGTTCACAGCTTAAAGTGATTAACTCAATTTTTTTAATTATACAAATTTTTAAATTTTAATTGCACTTGATTGGCGTCCAACACTTAGTGTCCAACTAAAATAAATTTCTATTTTTTATTTTATGGAGTTAATCGTCGATTTGACAAGTGATTGACTCAGATATTTTCCAAGAAGTTTAGTTAATTATTAAGGGAATGTTAATATAGTTCATTAAACTTTTACGAACCATTGAAACAACACGTTGGAGTCGAGGATCTGTTTTCGACGTTCCAAAAGCTCGTTCACGTCACGCCAAGCTTGGCCCAGAGTTTCCGCCATGGCGGCGTACACTTCCGCTCTTGGCCTTTGGTTCGAGATCAACTGATCAGCCTGTCGGAGCAATTCCTCCACCGGGCTCTGTTTGCTCTTGTGTCGAAAATTGGAAAGAATATTTATTTTACATCATCTCGCGTAATCATTATATACCTTTCGATCTTTATGGAATTTTGCTTTACCAGTTAACACCATTGAATATTTATATACTAAAAGAGTCATTGCAAAGTAACCCACCCTGTATATAACTTCCAAAGAGGAAAATAGTAGGATTCCTTCATATAGATTATTAAAACGAAAAAATAAGATCAGCGAAGAATATTAAAAAGAAATATTAAAAAGAAATATTAAAAAGTTATAATTAAAAATTTCTGTAATAGACAATTTCGTTAAATTTCCCTTCGCCGTTTATTGCCGTGCTATATCGATAGCGAATTCTACATTAATTAACGGAATGAAGATAAAAATACAGGAAATACAACAAATGAGCAAAGGAATTTTGCTACTTCGTAAAATCTACTTCATTTACCTGCAATCGAAGCAGAACTTCGTCGTGTGCATTCGAGAGCTCGGTAGCTTCCTCCACCGTGGCACCGAGCTTCGTTAGTTCTGGTTGAACCTCCAGAACCTTCAATCTCAGCCATTCCCCGCTCTAAATGAGGGACAAACAGAACGAAAAGAAGCAGAATGTTCGTTAGTGCGTTTCGATAATAAGGAACGCATACGGTCCGTGCGTGCAATAATATTTGCTAGCAATTCGCCGCCGTAAAACTCCTATAAGGCAACGATCATACCCCAACGACGCGCAATAGTAAACGAGTCGTCATTGCCATTTTAGGAAATCTCATACGAGATCATCTGAAAACGGGCTAGTTGTCGGATCAAGTCGGAAAATGGGAACGAGCATTTCATTGAGCTCTAGAACGACCTCGTTCGAACACCATGAGAATCGGACCAAATTCTTTTTCACCATCTATCATCGGTATCTATACTATTTACTTTATATATTCCAAGGATAATTCATTATGCTCTTACATCGTGAATTATACATTTCATCTTTTAAACAGAAATTTAATTATCATTTCGTTAAGGGATGTATCGTGCTGAAAATATGGCCAAGGTAAAGTTGACGAATGATCATATAAATTATCGAAATATTTCAATTCGATCACTTAATTAGAATCATAAATAATCCATTTTTCAAATTCTTTTGGCAAATTTATCTTTCCCAAATTTCTGCACAAACGTCGATCTTTATGCAAGCTACGTATATTCCTGAAAATACGCAGGAATAAAATTAACCGACAACAAAGTGCGAGGAAAGCTCCGAAACGATTTACATCACATCACGCTCGTCCACGGCCCAGGAAATCTTCCTTTTGTTCCCTCGATCTATTTCAAATCGCTCTCAAGACGAAACGTAAACGAGCATCCAGAAACCATCCCGTTGACGTTTGTTTATCCAACGTGCTGAAATACCGTCGACCCAATTTTTCCGTTCCGAGATCCTCAAGCTAGCGAGCGAGAGAAGATCGATCTTCTCTACCGATCCTCGGTGATCGTAAAATCTGCGCTCGCGATCATGAAAATAGCCGACAATGTTTGCAAGCGTGCATACACAGTGGCGGGTTAACGAACGAGGAGATAAAGCAAGGATCGACGAACGGTGCCATTAACATGCGGTCTTTTCGCTGTTTTACGTTCTTTATTCGTCAAACAACTCTTCTGCAAAAAATGTGAGAAATCGGAATAAAATAAATGGGTTTTTTCGCAATCCGATTTCACTGATCTGCGAATCGGATTCGCAATCTTTGGAAATCTATACTGGGAGTATTTTTCGGCATTTTCAGACGTTTTATACAACTCGTTTGAAAGAGTATTCGCCAATTTTCGAAGTTTTGCAGACTTTGCTGATCGAACACTCGTTTACCTGCATTTTCGAAAGTTATTAAACGCCACAGCTTGCGTAAAGACCGATGGTCGTCGATCGATTAAAACAAATGGGGTATTTCGAGTTGAAAGTATTAAATATTATAGCGAAGAAAAAGTTGAACGACCCTCCCCGACAACAATTTTACGACTTCGTTATCTCTCGAACCGAAGTTACTCGTGCTTTCATGTATCTGCCTGTATGCAAATGGGTCTATTTATGGAGTCGAAAGCACGTTCTATTTGGTTGCAACGGGAAAAAATGTGATAGCCGGGTTCAACAGGTTCGCGAATCGAGGTACTTATTTTTGTCATTTCTCGTTACTTTTTGTTATCCTTTTGTTTGCGGATTGGGACGCTGCAAGCAAGTTAATGGGACGCGAGGAAATTTCGTGATTCTGTGATAGTTCATCTACCTGTTGGGCATGAAATTTATGTAAATTTGAGTCGAGGTAATTTTAAGTCATACTAACCATTTAACGAGCATCGAAGTTGGCTGTAAAATATAAATCGTTTTTGTATTCGTTGAATTAAAAATTTCCAACTTGACTCAGAGTCTAGTAATTCAACGCGAAGCCTAAGAAAAATCCTCTAAATCGTGCATTCTTCAAATGAACAATTTCAGCAGTCAATTTCTGTCATTAATCAATCAGTGAACGTGAAAAATAACGAATTCCAAGTCTGTAGATCGCTTCTCATTAACACCTACATACTTCTGTACGTCTTTCGACTCGTAAGCGTATGAAAATGAGGAATCGCAGATCTCTCGGCTATCGACAGTACTACTCGAGATTAATCATCGGATTACGTGCACCAGCCGTGTATCAGCCGACGCACAAATGTCAATGATTTCTAATCGACTGCGTCGTCGATCGCGCGAACGATCGGTAATACGTAACACTTTCTCGACGCGTTGAGTGCTTGTGAACGCGATTCAGAAGACAGTTCTAACGCGAAGACAGCTCATTGACAACCGGTTTGAATCGCTGCTGACGTTTTATTACCGAATCGACGAAAAAAGACCGTCAGTTTTTGATACGACGAGTGACGATCGTATTAAAAATAGGCGAAGGAAAAGAAAATTCGAGGCTGCTCGACTCTCTGGCTTTGAGCGAAATAAAAAAAGACATTCCTATTCATTCGACCTTGCTTCATTAATATAGCAAAGTCGATAATGTCATGTTATGATATCAGAAAAAATTATAGATATACTCGTGTCTGCGAAAATCGTATTTCTGTCGAGAGTTGCTATATTGGTCAGTGGGTAAGCTATGAAAGCGTTAGAAGCATCGTCACCTCAACAGGTTCATCGAAGATGTAATTAGTTAGCAACGATTAGCATTCACGTGTAAAAGATCCGTGTACACGTTATTTACATAGTCCGCATGATTAAAATCCATTGATACAAGAATATGTTCGAAATAAAAGTGTGTGTAATAGGATATGCAAGTCTCGCAAATTTACATCCTCGTGTTAAAATAAATCTTTTGCAAAAGACAAGAATATCGAAAATAAACTGAAAGGAAGGATTCTACATAAATCTTTACGCAAATATAAATACAAGCTACTTTCAGATATTCTAATTCTTCTTTTAAATAAAATATTCCATTATATATATAAATAAAAATTAAATTTTATTTTGATTTATTATATTTAATTCGTAAATCAGCATGCGAGCTTAATGGCAACTAAAAGATATATTATATTTAAGTATTGAATTAATATAAAGTTAAACGCACACACAATTTTATTCATAAAGTTCCAATTTCTTTAAAAGTTCGACGGGAAAATTGATTTGCCGTGTCACTACTATCAAATTGGCATTACTATTTGAATAATTCGATGACTGAAACGTAGATTGGATAAGGCAAGGAAGGAGTTTCGTAGACCAGTAGATCTACCCAGCGAATGATGCTCGTGGGTATCCAGGCAAGTCTAGCCGCGAAATTTTATTACGCGCAAACGACATTGGTACTCGTTCGGTGGTGACATCACATCCCTGCTTCTGCCAGCGAGTTTATTTGTAGCGAATCGCGTCGTCGCGTCATTCTAAATCCTTCGTTTACGCGCGATCGCCGCTCTCTTACAGAAAAGTTCTACCAGTGCCGCCCACGTTCCCGCTCTTTTTCTTCCTCCAAGTTCAAGCGTTACACCGTCTTCGTCCTCGCAGATTGAGTTTCAAAGGGGAGAGGTCTTCAAAATCGGGTATTTTTCTCGCAGCCCCAAGAAACAAGAATTACGTTTCTTCGTTTCGCGATTTTAACTTACGATTTTTGATTTACGAAGTCCGCGTGTCCTCGTATCATATTCTCACCACGAAGTTTGCGAAATAGATTCCGCTTAGTATGCTTTTGTCGATCATCTATTAGGTCACTTTCTACTATCGTGCTCTGTGATCGCGATCATTTTCAGATTTCCTATGAAAAATTTAACACGTAAATAACTAAAATTTAGTAACTACCATACATCTTTAATCATGCCTGCATGATAAGTACAGCGTAGTTGTACGATTGAATTGAATAAAACAATGGCTATAGTTAATGCATGATTATTATCGTGTATTAAAGTTCGTGCAAATAGAAGCAAAGGTTAGATCTACCGATGCATTATAATGTTCGAAAAGTATCTCGCGGTCAAAGACAGTGATGCAAAAGTATTTACGACGCTGCCTCTCGTGCTTATTAACTGAGTTCAGTAGCACCCTAATTACGTTTACGGTGCACGCCCGTAATTGTGCTTTATCTTTCTCGCCTTGAAATTAGACAGAACGATTCCTTCATTAAAATTGCGAATTCCGTTGTACCAGAAATTGAAGAACCGCCAGGCGCCGTTACATTTCAGTCGTCATTAGTAATGTTTCTTGAAAAAAAAAGAGAAGAGGGCAATAAAAAGAGTAACTGTGCAATTTTCTATGTAAGTTCTAGTGTTCATAACTTGTACAATTCTTCTCTTATATTTCTTCTTTTAATATTAATAAAATTCTCGCAGTTTCGAAAAGTACACAATTCTTTTTGAATTGGCTGGATGGAAATCTAATTACATATATTTAATTATTTTCGGTATAACACTTTGATCATTATTGTCTATGCGTATGCAATATTTACAATTATGCATATTGCGATTTGATAGTTCTAGAATGAAACGAATTTATAAATTTTCGCGATATTTTTGACAAAAAAGGAAAGAGAGGGAGGAAAATACTTCAGTATTCAAAGCAACATTCGATTTCGATCCTCGTTCCATTCTCAAGCAGCGAAAGCTACGAAACTTTGTTACATCAGCATCGTCTTATCGAAATACGGACTGTCAAAATATTTTCACACTCGTGGAATTCCTCACAGGGAACAATGTCGTAAGTTGGAAACTGATAGTTTACGGTGAAGAGGGAGTAAATCATGAGGCGCCATTGGCGAAGAAGCAGAAGGAATGAAAGCGACGATGGATTTCCGGAGCGGCCGGGGATGCTTCTAAATCTAAATGTGAGCTCGCGGCAAAATCGTGGAGAGAAAGAGGAGAGAAAGAGGAGAGAGGGTTAACCCCTTCTGGAAGGAGGAACGGGGAAAAGGAGGAAGAAAGGTGGCGTAGAAACTAGAGAGATCGGTGCTGGGTTCGTCGACCCGGCAGTTGGGCCACAGAAAGACGAGATATGCTTCCATTTTCATCTTTGGCAGCCTGCCAAAGTTTCGTCTGGACCGATCTCATCTTCTCCTACTGCCATCCGTCAGCGACAATATTTCTTCCGTCCATTTGTCCTTTTTCCTCCTCCCGTTTTCCTTAACTTCGTCTCTACAACGAATTCTTGCTGCGTACGCACGAATAATTAAAACGAAAATGGGACACCCGAGTCCCGTGGCTGATCGAAATAAATCTTTCCGTGATTGTTCCAGAAAGTTGTTCGAACTTTAAAATACGAAAATAAATATGACATTATGCTTAATTATAGAACCTATCTACAGAACAATAGCAATTAAAAACATTTACTCTAATTTCTTCTTTTCCTCTTTTTTAATCCTCATCATCTCGACTCCTAGAAACCTAACTTTAAAACTCAATCAACGAACGAATAGGAAGAGGAATTCGCTTTCAAACCGCGTTCATCTCTGTCAAAGAATCCTCTCACTATCACCTAATTAATTCAACCCGCTAAACGCTCGTAATCCCCGATTACCCTAGAACCCTGACGGGAAACACATCCCTCTGACAACATCCATCATGAGAGAACGCCTCTCTCTGGTTCTCACGAGAAAACACGAAACAAATTACTCGAGTCGCCGAGAATAATCCTAGGTATCCTTATCGACTAGCCAAACGACCCTACTCCATCACTATAACATTATCTCCGCGTCGCAAAGCCAATTCTCGATCTCTCGAACCTCCGAAAATACAATTTCTCTCCAATATCTTTTACCTTTTACCGATTTTCATGACGAAAATTAAACCATGGATCAGGGTGACATAAGAAATACGATAAAATATCGAGAAGAAATTATGAAAAAATCGAGGAAAAATCGTGAGAAAGTCTCTTTTTGGATACTCTCACATGGATAGCGATAATCAAGAGACACACATAGGTGACACAGGCGCGAGCGCAGAAGAGAGATTTCAAGAGAGAAATGCAGGAGAGGAGGCAGTTCTCCATGGCTAGCAGGGACCAACTCTTCGACAAACCACCGCAATTTCTCTTAAAGGCGTTGGCATGCCAGCGGACACGACGAGCAGCTCGATCGAGATACCCTGTAAAGATACTATCGCGAAACGAGTTTTAATATCGGCGCATTCGAATCGTGCGAAAAACCGAGTGAAAAAAATTCTGCGGCCAACCCGCCGGGAAACATTTAACACCGTCACGTGTCTGCTAGTCGTTGTTCCTTGTCATGTCGTGTTCTCTAGTCCGTCGTTCTTTTTATTTTTTATTTTATTTATTTCTTATTTTTTTCTTCCCTTTTCTTCGAATGTTATTCATGGCTTTATAACATCGATGGCAGTGAAGGTAAACGAATATAGCTTTAGTAGGTTTGTAGACGAGATTTTTTTGCAGTTCGCGTAATTCATAAGTAAATCCTAGGTTACTCGAAGAGAGTGAATAGTGTCGTAATATTTACTGTTCTACTTTCCGTTTAATCCGTCTCAAACACTTGAAAAACGAGTAGAAAACGTAATAATATAGTGATCTCCTGGAATATCGAATTACTTGAATTTATACTTCGTAAAACTGTCGCGGAACTAGTAATAGCGTTATCGAGTTACTAGCTAACATAACGTATCGGACACCGAGATATTCGTCTCTTAATGGAACAGGTAAATCTATAAAACCTTATTTAATATGTTTCACTGTGGAAAAACGATTGTCCGCATTATGAATTGCGACATAAATATTTTACAATTACCGACAAACTGCTTGTAAAAGTATATCGGAGACGCGGCATATGGAGAAATCGGGCCACGGGCTGTGTATCTGCATCACTCGTCGCTGAGGGGTTAAAAATCGACATAAACCAAAATCTTCGATCATCTCACCGACCTAATTGCACAGTCTACCATATGTAATATTACTTTGCAGCAAACGTACAATAACGCATCTTACGTCTCTGTCTGCTTCTTACGTAATTTCGTTTCTTTCCACGAACTATCATTACGGTAGACAAAGTATGGTAAAAAGAACTCGATCAATTTTACATGTAACTTCCTCCTTGAGTACCTCTAAGACAGAAATCACCGGATTCAAATGAGAGGTTTATATTTGTCGTTTATGTAAATATAAACTACTGTCTGCCTCTTATGTAATTGCATCCCCTTCCACGAGCCATCTTTGCAGTAGGCAAAGTAAGATCAAAAAGAAACCGATCTTATATATAACTTATATATAACTTCCTTCTCACATACCGCAATCTTGAAATGAAAGTCCACGGGTTTGAACGAACTACAATAATTACATTAATTGCTTAGGCATACGAGTATTGGTTTATCGTTTGAAAGATTCGTTGCGAAATTTAAGGAAATTTACAAGACTTTTCTTGTTTGTTCTTTTACTGTTATTTTACCGTATATGAGTCCTAATGATGTCTTATGTTAATAATAAATCGATCACTGATCAAACTCAATTATCCAACGTCTGCCACGAAAAATTACAAGCTTACGCAACGATCTATTAGACAAAATCGTTACAACCTCATCTCCGAGCTCCAAACACCTTGATTTGCCCATCATCGATTATCCGATATACCCTTCTAATCAAAACCCACGTAATCTCGAACTTATTGAACACATAGAAGACCTTTTTCTTCGCAAATGAACAGCGAAACTCGGAAACAGAAGTGTAAGGGGGAAACGATACAGAACAAATGCCAGACGTGCCATTTGTCTAAGGTTCCTGTTGTCAGAGTCATAGCGAGTAACACAAGGAAAAGGACTGCGACATTACGTTACAGGATATTACATATTGGGACCATTTTGCTTTACATTCACAGTTCTATTTAAGCAGCAGAACAACTAGCACGTGTTCACACTGAGACCTTTCTGCTTACTTATTTCATATCGTTACCTTACTGTATACAAGAGTACCCGCTGTACTAATTTTATTATTAACACTTTCAGCGCAGCGTCAGTTCATAGGGACTGACAGTGAACTCTCTTATTCACATGGACTGGTCTCGACCCCTGCAGGCCTATTGTCAGCCAAATCCTAAGTGCCTTGCCTAACTTCGTTAAAATTAGGCATTGAATTGCTTCTCGTGTCCGGTAACACTCGAAATAATAAAAAGAAATTTCCTAAAAATATACAATGGCGACGTTGTAAGTAGAAAATTTCGATGATCGAATTATTGTAGCACTTGGAACACCGTTATTAGAAGACTGTAACGGTGTCTTTTAGGTTCAGAGTTTATATTCTATAATCGAACAGCTCGCGGAGAGAACAGCTGGCCTAAATATATTTTTATTATAAAGAAATCTCAAGGCGGAGATCTGGCTGGAAAACAGCAGAGAGCCAAAGCCTAAGGCTTAGACGCACGCATCAACCTTGAACCCCGGGAATTTCGCAGAGTATTCCAGCGCGACAAAACTTACGTTCGCGTTTCCACGCGACCGATGCCGATGACAATGAAAACGGATTCCACGGCGGCCAGAGTGAAAGTGAGGCCTACAGCGAAGCGGATTGCACGCGGTCTCGCAAAGTCACGCGTGCAGGCCGCGTGTATCGCGAGCTGGCGCGCGCGTGTCTCGCGAGAGGATCGACGGATCCAGCAACCGGTCATGCCGGAGCACGGCCATATTCGGCGGACGAGAAATTAGGACGAGCCAGCTCGATCGCGCCAGTCTGCGCGATTTCGTGGCTTGGCCTCTGTTTTTATTCACGTCGTCCCTTGGCCATCTTTCTTTCGGCGCGTACCGACCCGGAAATCCAATCGAGTCCTCGAGGATTACTCATACGCATAGATCGAATTCCTTGGCTCTTGCAAGAAGAACCAAGGCTGATTTTGAATGTAGCGCCGTGTGGTTACCTGGTTACGTTCCGAATGGGTTGGAATTTTAGGCTAAGTTCGTTAGGTGACAGGTTTTCCCTGACATCTAGAAATCTCTAACGTCAGACCAGATCTAAATTAGATAGAAACGAAGTATTCTTTAAAAACACATTATCTACAGTTCGCGTAACAAATATTAGTGCACCAACGATGAAAGCAGACCTGTTACTAAAAACAAAAATAAATTAAGATAGATCTCCATTCACCAGGAAGATCTCGACGAATTACCACTATCGATACTTCAACCCTGACTGCTTTATAAAATAATCAAAAATCGGAACGAAGCGGTAACCATCGAAAACAAACGTATAACTAAAAGCAAACAACCACCAGTCTTCGAATGCCTCGAAATTCTTCGAACCCTACCAATCTACACACTGTGTAATAAATACACAGTGTTCTCGTGACAATACTTCCACGACTATGTATCTGTTGGAGAAACGAAAATCAACGGAAAAAATAATAAAGAAAATGGGCGTTGACGACCAGGTTGGGAAATTAACATCGGAAGCAAGAGAACAACGCTCTCTGGAAACAGCGCGAGGCTGAAGCCTTCTATCTGGGTCCCGGATCGAAGGCGGTACTTGAAGATGACTGTACCACCACCATGGGGTCCCGGTCTTTGGGCCGTCCACCTTATTTCCCTCTTTTCTTTCTCCACGGGGTCCCTTCGGAGGCAGGAGTCAGTGTCGTAAGGTCGTAGGTACGATATAGGCAGAGGCGAAGAGGAAGGATCACGCCCGCCGTCTCCTATAATACCGGTTTGTTAGATTACACGAGAACGTACAGCGGATCCATGCCACGGCAGATCCTCTCGGATCGACCTGCGCGTACACCAACATTTCTACGTCTGCCTACCTGTCTGCCCGTCCTTTTCGTTACGCCACTGAGACTGCGTGCATTGACGAAATTAACATACGACAAAATGCTTCTTTCAAAAAAGCCATCGAGACCCTTAAACATTCTTTGACACTGAAACTTGACTAGCGAGAACAAGTCAAAACGACTTGGCTGAGAGCTTTGGTTTCTGCACTTGATGGCAAAGTGAGATATTTTTGGAAAACTTAATTTTGATTTTGATATATATCTGATAATTATTATTATCTATGTATAATATAAATAGGTACATATTGCAGGTTTTTGGGTTCTACTTTTGTATGGTTCTACTATGTTTGGGTACACGTTACAGGTCTCTGAACAATCGAAATGATTTTGATCCGATCTGTTTGGTTTCTGCTTATTAATGAAAACGTGTAACTGCTTTTGGAGAAATTAATGTTGATGCTTATCGAGGAGTACAAACATAGATACATATACCTATTTGTTTCCATCGTGTTGCTTTAATTATCATTATCTCTTCAGAGGTATCTTAGAATTCTAGCGTAAAGAGCGACCAGATTCTTCACTCGCGGCAATTGTTTCCGGGAAAATGATTAGGTAAAGCGTTAAAGAAAAAGTCTCTTCATTCTCGGTCATCGTCGAATACTACTTGCCGAATAGTTCATTCCGCAGAAAGAAGTTGCAAACTAACGCAGATTTATGTCGAAACAGATAGACCGTTCTGTAAAAGCGAAGAGTTGATAAACGCAGCGACTGTAAGTACACAGTGATTTTACGACGCTTCGTAAGTCATCATTACGTTATTGTGTTATTAATAGACTCTTTTCTGCCTTATTCAATAACACGTATCAGCCTCGTCGTGAGAAGGTGTAAACGACTTCCATCTTCTAACGATTTCCTCTTTCCATTTATCTATCACCCCCGCAAAAGATGCTCGACGAGCAAAATCAGCTACGAATACCGACAACCTTATTAATCATCTCCTCGAGATCGCGATGATTAAACAAAGACCGGTCAATTGTTTCCTAAAATTATCCGACAATTTGTAAATTACCCGTCGCAAGTTAATTAACTTCACAACGACGATCCACGACGATCCAACTCACAACTGCCGCGCGAACTAACACCGCGGAAACAATGAGTCATTATTCCGATGCGGGGGAAACGATTCTGGCTCGAAATGCAAATGAATATTCCAAGAGGCGTGTAATCGATAACGCCGTGATGTAACTGTAACCGGTAATACCGTGATGTAACAGAACGGACCAGTTGTATCGTTATTATCGCTTGTTTCCGTGATAACATCGTGCAACGCGCACGAGAAGCGAGGACGAGGTAAAAGGTGGATGGAGAAAAAGATAAAGGGATGAAAAATGGAAGAAAAGGGGAAAGAAGATTCGTGGCTGTCGCTCGTCATAACTCGCGTTCGTTAAATTACGCCAACCCTTATCCTTGGATCGCTAGATAATATCTCTGCGAGGCGCGAGTCCGCGAATCGCCACGAAACAAATTGCTGAATTGCTCGACGGTAATCCCTTATGTCTTAGACAACCGTTCGCATCGGGAAACGAGTACCAGTCCGTGATCTGACACGTTCATTCGCGAATCAAACTTATCACGGTCGAGAACCAAGAGAATACATACTTCTGATGGCAGACAGAACACGATGGACAGACGCTGTTGGTAGTATCTCGTGTCATATCAACTTGGAGAAACAACCGGTTGCGTGTTCCTCTTTTTATGTGGTCACGGTACTTGCATAGGTACATCTGACTAATATCGATTGGGAAATCTAAGAAAGCATTAGAAACGGAAGCAGTGGATGGTCTTGATTACCATATGCAGACTATACAGGAATTAGAAGGTCAGATGCTGCTACTAGAATCTCGTATTATACCAATTAACTGGAAGTTCCTATTTTTGACATGGGCATAGTGTTTGCATAGGTATGTCTGACTATTATCGACTTGGAAATTTAAGAACAGCTTAAAAATGGGAACAACGAAGCCTTCAATACAATACATAGGCTATGAAATCGCTAGTAGTATCTCCTACCTCAACAACCAACAAGAACACTCAGCTGAAAGTTCCTTCCTTACCATTCTCATTGACAATGCGTCCAGCTAGATATGTACATTCAATCATATTAAATCCGTGAATTCAATTGCTTCAAAATTTTCAGAAATGGAATCCACGATTGACCACTGATATCCAAGTATGCTAACCTGAAGCAAACCAACCAACTTTCCTCCTCCAAGACTACCTAATGATTCTAATCGCCCGTTAAGGGTAAGATCGAAGTAACTGAATGAAAACCGACGACCTTATTCGAGCAATCCACGGGAAAATGCGTTCGACCGGTTCCAGGTCAACTGTGAGCTAACTGATGCCAGTTGTAGGTCACCAAGAGATAAACCTCGCTTTCCTCTGATTACCAAACCCAGCCAAACTTCTTCCAACCTCGCCGCAAGACTCTGAGACTAAAATTCAACGCTCCCATATAAAACAGAGATCTGTACCCAAAATCGTCCACTCCTGGACACTGATGGCGTCTCTGAAAAAGTAGCCGTATGCCTATAAATACCTTCGGCCAGCGAATACGCAACGAGTACCCATACAAGATCGTATCCCGAGAGAATTACATAATCGCGCGCAACAAGTGCGTTTTCTCCATACGAATCCTTTCGTGTGCACCGTGTCTACACCAGCCAGTCCCGTGCAATTATATTCGTGGCGTACCGAAGACGGAGACGCGTTTGGACCACGGTTCATGGCGACGCGGACTTCTCGAAGGGAAGGAACCCGTGGCAGGTTTAAATTTATCCTTCGCGGAGTTTCCGAGAGCTCGTTTTGCTCGATGCGATACCTAAAACGCTCACTGTTTCGAGAGGACTCGGAAATAGCTATGGACTCGAGCGACTCCGGCTCCCGAAATACCCAACACCATAGATTATGGGCGCGTGTGACCGGCCACGAGTGCTACCACCTCGGCTCTACCTGAATATACGCGATCGACCAGCCCCGAAACGCTTCCTATGTCGTATATCACACGTCTGCTCGAATGTTCTTTTGACAGTCACGGTGCGCTGATATATGTCGTCTTTCGATGATCAATAACTGGCGTCACGACGCACGTAGCTATGGTAGAGACTCGGAGATCGATGGGTCTTATGGGGTGTCGGGTGATTCTCATGGATTTAATCACAGAGGTTTTTCATATCTTCTGGGTGTGGTGGGATTCTGGGAATTTTAGCCAATTTTAAATCGTCGAAAATTGTAGATAAGCTAATGGATAGTTCGAGTGTCGTAAATAATATACATGAGAGAGATTATTATACATCGGTGCTGTATATTATCTACGTAAGTGTGTGTTTTACTCCTAGGATTTTCATACGTGATCTTTCGTGTATTAATATTGAACGAGGTAGCATGGTAGCTCGAGTGGCTAGAAGTATATACTTGAAGAGCGATACGCATCGATAGGGATAAGATGTGTTTGGAGAACACTCGAACGGAATACTTGCCACGGTGGTGATCGTGGAAGCAAGAACTTAGGTGAAATAGAGGTTCTATCTCTAATTGCTTTTGAGGGAGTTATAGTTGCGATGAGAATAGAAGGCGTTATTTGATTAGTTCGAGATCGAGATAAAGTATCTATTGAAATAGAATCGTTTAAAACTGTAAATCGTGCCTGATGAACATAATTATCGTTAAGATAAAGGGAGAACGATAAGATATGTTTATTATATACCTCTTTCGAAGATGTGTCTTAATTTTCAACGAAATATAATGAAACGAGTTTTCAGCGCATTGCTATGATTTATTTCTCTGATAGTATTACAGAATATATCAGCACTTGATTAAAAGGGGGCTTGAAATTTAATTAAGAGTATTTAAAACCAAGTACCTGTTGAAAATTCAATTCAATTCGAAAGATAAAACGCCAAATTTATACCATTGCACCATAAGATTACATGCGATAACGTTTGACATACACGTGATTAATTACTCTAATAAAAAAATTCTAGAAAAATACACGTAGCATTTTACATATTGAAAGTAGTCAAAAATGAACTATAAAAATTAATCTTCTGGTAAGAAAATGTCTTTCTTATCTAACTTCATAAAATAATAAATCTCCCAGAAACACACGTGATATTCCATAAAAGTAGCAAGACGACAGTTCTTTAAGGAAACTATAAAAATTAATCTTCTAGTCAGAAAAAGTCTTTGTTATCTAACTCTAAAAAATTAAAAAATTCTCTAAAATACATGCTATATTCTATTTCATAAGAACAACCCAAAACAACCGATCGTAGAACCTATAAAAATTAATCTTTCCGTAAAAAAAATCTCCGTTATCTAACTTCAAAAATATCCCAGATCATAGTGAGAATCGGGCTAGAAGAAAAAAAGGCTATGCTCTACCGTGGCGAGACATTAATACATTAGTCGTCTACGATAAGGTACGATGCCCCTTACTTGAAGTAGAGCGATCACCAGACGCGTTTCACCGCTCTGCACGGCTATGGTGCTTATGGTGGTCGTCGGACTGGTGGTTTGTTGCGGTGCATCCTCGTTGCTCTCCACCATCGTTCGTGATTCCTTCTCACGAGGTCCCTCGCTATTCTCCGTCGTTTCCATCGAGTCGTGCCCGTCCACCATTCTCGTAACTCTTCTCTTTCGCGGCAAAACAGAATCGTTCGAGCTATCGGCGTGGATCGATTCAGCGATCACCCCGACCCGTTCGTGTCGTTCTTTTATACTCGTTGCTTCGATCGTACGAAGTGTAAAGCAATGCGCGAAAAACACCTCGGCACTGAACTTGACGTCAAGGAAGCGATAAACTAGATTCGTGTCGAGATACGTCTCAATTTCTTTCGTTTTTCCAGTACTTTGGATCTAAAAGTGCTTTCGAAATTTTTCAACGATATATTTAACAGGGTCAAGACAACACGAATTTTGAAATTCTATTAAATGATAGATGTTTGGAATAAAAATTATGTAATATTTTAATTCCAGAATGAAATTTAATTTGTTTTCCGTCAAAGTCAGGTACAATTTCTGCACATTTCGTTACACAACGTATTCGTAATTTCTACTAATCTTATAGAAGCTGCACTCTCGAATCGTTCAAGACAAGTTACGTAAATTAACGCTAGGACTGCCGTACAAATACAAATACTTTGATTCAGGCTCCTTTTTGCAATAAAAAATTCTTTCTCGTTCAAATAGGAATATAATTGTACCCACTGATTTATTCGATATCATATTACATTTGGATATGCATTGTAGGTCGGTAGTTCCAGTGTTAAAGATCGATAATTTCCCTTCTATTTGCTGCTTATCACATCTAAAGTGCCGAAGAGTACAAATCGCAAGGATAAAGCTATTAATAAGAACTTCAAAGCGAATCGAGACCCCGTTGCAACGAAAGTGTTCTCGCGTGTTACGTTACACAAACGTGGTCTAACATTTTACACCCACGAATCGCAGTTCCCACTTTCTACCAAGAAGATAGATCAAAGTTCGTATGTGGCGCGGAATTCGACCGGCTGTATTTCAGTGAAAATACGGAATTCGATTGGCCTATCTCCAACGGCTGGTTCGCAAAGCGGACAGACGAAGGTTTAATAGCGGCCGTCCATCCGCTGGCGAATTAATTTCGACGTTGATCAACGTTCCGCGTTCCAACGGGTCTAGAACGCCGTTATCACGCGGAAACGTTTCGGGCCAGGTCGAAATTGATGCCCGTTCTACGTTCCATCTTCCTTCGAGATCGCCGCGAAACGGCAAGCCTCACGCGTTCTCCAGTTACCATCGCCGCCTCTACCGATTAACGTTATTTTTGGCGATTCGCCAAACGCGCGAATTCTGCGGACACCAAGGCGTGTACCGAATCGCACCACCTCGGCAACCTCTTATTCCTTCCTCCTCTCGGAAAAAATCCGACCGGTGCTATTGGCCCTCTGAGTTTCGCACCGAAATACCTTGGGACCCATCAAGAAATCGTTGCAATGGAGCGTGGTGGCGAATCAAGGAAGCTTTTGAAATAAATGGAAGTCCAGGTTCTTGGAAAAGTTTCGAAATTTTTGTCGATACAGATGATTCATACAATTAATAACCAATTAATAATGCTTGAAATTTTTAACACTCGCAAAATGTGTTCTTGCTTTTAATCTTCGTGGATTATTAAATTAAAAATTAATATTAAATGTTGAGAAACTGTTATTGTTAGGCCTAACTTCTTTGAGAAAAAAAGATTATTATAGTTGCTGTTGGTCCTTTGCATTTGGGATCAAGAGAAGAATGGTTCGAATCGAAATTGAAATTATTGGAAAAGTTTCGAAATTTTGTTGATATAGGTAATTAGTACGATTAGCAGCGAGTGATGCTTAGGATCTTTTGGGCTTGGAAAATGTAGATGTTTCCATTTTAATATCCTTCTTTATCTGAGGAAGAATTCTGTGGGTGTTATTGGTCCTTTGTACCTAGGACTAAAATAATTTGAAATGTACCAAAAATTCCCAGTAAAAAGATTTATCGATTCCGTATACTGTCTACAACAGAAGCATCTGTGTGTAAATCGGAATTTAAATTTAGCCTATTCGCTCGCGAGACGCATACGACTCGGTAGCCTCTCATAATTAACACCTGGCCGCCGGGATCGCGATATCGAAAGAGATAACGGCACTGGGTTACAATCCACTTTCAATTCTGATCTAATACTTCGACAATCGCGTGTTCGCGAAGCCTTTCCACGGATCAGTCGAAAATACCAAGCAACATCGGCCGGCTAACGAGCACGGGGAATGAATCTCGTAGGAAACGGAGAACCGATCCTCGTTTACCACCGACACCGCCTCTAATTGCCGGCGTGTACGATTAAAACGCACCAGTCGGGATTAAAAACTGTCTGGATACACCTTTCGATCGGACGTCAGTGTGTTTATACTTCATAGGTATCTTTGTAAGGTGACGTCACCGACACGGGCGAACGAATGGGAGGATAAAACCGGACTGACTGGTGGCGTTCTCCGAACGAGAGGTTCGCCACGCTGCGACCCACGGGGATCGGAGACGATCCCGTGGAAAAAGAGGAGACGTGAAATTAAGCGAGATCGCGTGTACAGTCCGCTGAAATCGGCCTGCCGCGTTCCACGGTTCGCGGATTTCGCGCTCCGGAAGCGTTCCCTTCGCGAGCGGCTGCCCATCCTCGTGGAACAATGCAGCGTGGTATTATGGTATTTATCAACGGCATTATGTCAGGCTAATTACGCGTTATCCGTTGGCCGACGATCGAACCGCTGCGCTGCTGGAAATCGGCTGATCCGAGACGAGAAAGGGTGAACTCTGCATCGAGCTCCTTCGATATTATTCGGCTTTTTAATTCGCCGACGAACGATAACACTCGGCGATGGCACTTTCTCGACGAGCTTTCGACGAGATAACGGTGGGTGAAGAACGATAGACGTTAGCTTCGCGAGAACGTTTCACTCGATTGGTTTGAAACTGTTGGTCTGTTAGCGGGAAGGTAGTATTATGATCCGACTCTTTCAGCGGCGTTTTCAAGGTAAAGGAACAGAGGAGCTCGTGAACAGCATACCCAAGGACGAGAAGAAATCGAGGTCGGGCGAAAAACGTGACAAATCGAACGGGTTTCGGACAAAGTTGCTCCCGTGCAATCCGCCGTGTCGCGGATCACTGGGTCCATTCGAAATGGACCGTGGATACCACTTGTTAGTGGAAAAAAGTACTATACTACGATTCGTAGGACGAACGATCGATGATTCAATTACGTACGTGATCCGCGAAGGAAGAGATTCCTTTTGGTCGAACATAAAACTTTCGTTGCAACAAGATCGTTATGATCGATTTAATATTTTATCCGATCCTCGTGGAAATTATCGAGACTATAAGAAATCTATTACAAAACTCGAGAACGATTTTTGAATATATCTGGCGATTTTATTAATTACTTTATGCTATTAATTTTCACGCAATCACCTAAATCGACCCACGTTCAAGCAATGACAGCCACAACGTAAACCGCAGCAGCAACAACACTCGCGTGACACATGTCACAATCGTGTCACATCACCAGTCGATCGGTCGTAGAAGCCAGTCGACTCAAGACTGACCGATCGTCCCGTTTCGAATGCCGCCCAAGTGCTTTGGTCGCGCATGCGCGTCATCGAGTACACACGAGCGGGCCCGAGTACTGCCGATCGCGCGCGAAATACGAGCTGCTATCCGATAGTTCGTGACCCGCTACATTCGAACAAGCGTCGCGGCGATAATAGAAACGCGTCGTTCTAATTGCCGATAATCTTCGTCCGGTCGAAACACCACGGATTTTCTTTCCGTTTCAGGTACAAAATACATGTCAACTGACTGTTGAGTAACGCTTTATTTACAAACGTAAGCCATGCACACAACGTAAGTTTGTTATAACGATTATACACACCTTAGGCTGGAAACGTTGCTTCATAGTTTAGCTACATAGTTCGGTTTTGTGGTAACGGTTATGGGAATTACGTATCGTTTGTATCAAATTCAACCCAGTATTTCTTTTACAACAAGGCAAAGAAAAATATTTCTCATACATATATTTAAAAACAGTTTTTGGTCCAATATAAAGTTAAAGAAATTTTTACGTCGTAATAGTCTACTTAAACAAGTTTTAAGATGTTTCCAATTATAATAACATCTATCAGTAATTTGTAAGTTGATCTGTATACTTTAAAAAAACGTGTTAAATGCACAAACTAGTCCTATTTATCGTATATACTGTAATTATCACCTATACAAATTACAATAATAATTATAAAATATAAAAAGTCATCGATCGTCGTAATACTTATCAAAAGCAACCATGATTAATCCCTAGAAACAATTATACAATCAAAACAACTCTAAAAATATATAATATACCATCATACTATATCTTCATAAAATAATACATTAAACTATTTCATTCGTTCCTTTTTAAGAAAAATTCGTTTAACCGGGTTGAATGTACAAAAACATCAAAGAAAGTAAAATTTTAATACGAAACACAAAAGCACACACAGCACGTGAAGAAACAGCTAGCTTCCGTTAGACAGTGGCAAACAACGTCGATTCTCGCTGGTAAGTTGGATAAGATTCTGTTGCATGGAAAAACGATCGAAACATGCAGCTTCGTGACTGCAATTGCAATTGCAGTTGCAGCAACAACCGTTCTTCCTGTCGCCATTCATCGAAGAAGCCTCGATAGAACTCACCTTCCTCGCTCTCTCGAGGAAATCCTGTCCTTCCAAGTTCTCGTCCTTCTTCGTCGGTGACATCTCGATACCGCTGTCCTCGTGATGTCTCGTGTACTCTTTCAAGGACAATGCGATATCCTTCGAAGCGTCAACAGGGATTATGCGAGACTCCTGATTTATTTCGCAGATCTTCGCGAATTTGATCACGCGTTCAGCGTCGTCCGTCTTCGTTGACAGTTCGTCCCTGCGACTGTACGACCCGGCTGTTCAACGATAAAATTTATAATTATTATTCGAAACCACTGCCCACTGTTATTCGTGAGAAATTTTACGGTAGGTATATCTAATTGCGCGTAATTCAAGTTTTTCTGTCGGTAGCTGTTACTGCGGTTATTATCCTAAAATTAAGATAATAGTCATTCGTACAGGAGTAACGAAACGAACGTTCTCGTAGAAAATTAATTTCGCAGAAAATTCATTTCTTCATTGTAAAGATAGGCTAACTGGAAGGAAGGTAATTAACGTTGATAAATTAATGGAATCTCACATTTGCAGCCAGAATCTATCTCGTGGCTCGATCCATTCATCTTCTCGTGTACATCCGGCAACACGATGCGTTCGAGATCCTTCATTTCCTTAACATCAACGTTTTCACGATGATCTTGCACGGTGTTGGATATCACCTTGTAAGACGCCACACCGAAACGAGTGTCGTGAGACACGCGTAGAGTTGTCGTTTCTGTAACTTCTTTTACGATCTTCCCGGATTTCTCCTGAATCGACAAAAGATAAACGCGTTAGACACGAGTCGAGACAGCGAGATTTTATTCGCATAAATTCACGGTTCTTTTACACACTTCGACTCTCTTTTCCATCGATACGAGCTTTTCAGTCTGTTTCTCCGCGTTTGTCTCGTTGACTTCCGGTTTCGCAGTATCTGCGACGTTTTTCTCTATTCTCGGCTCCTTTGAAGCCACTTCCATTTGTTTAATTACAGCGGAAGACATTGCAGCGTTGGCAGTGAGGAACTTCGGCTCCTCCATGTTCCACCTTTGCGAACCGAGAAATGGAAAAAAATAGTTACCACGGTTGGATCGCGAAATTATGAACGGATTAACGCGTGTCCACCTTCTTTACGCTTTAACGTTACTCACCATGTATCGCAAGTAGACGTCACGGTTGCTGGAGCAGCAAGGTCCTCGCATTCTGGAGACGTAACGAAGGATTCGCTTCTGGAACGAGCTGTAGGCGTTATCGAGCATTCGGTGGCTGTCACGTATCCTTCCATGTTCGAATCTTCAGCTAAACTATCATCGAAAGACTTTTCGTTAACGTCCTGTAATTAGAGCGTAGAAATATTACGAAATGAAATATGTAATAGGAAATAAAAATGTTAATATTATTTTACACATAAATATTAATAAATATAAACGCAGAAGAACAGTTTCATATGGTTATAATTATCTAAGAGAGAAAGTATTCTTCTAAGTAATTTACATGATTAAACTATATAAACCATTTTTCAATTATCAATGGTAACCATCTGTATTCGAAAATTGATATTTTTAACTAATTTTCTTTTTTTTCGTCACTTTTATATATTTCCCTTCTCTCTCTTTTGTACATTGGTTGTTGTATCTTTTCTCTTCCTACTTTTGCATCAAAGGGTTGACTCCGTTAATAAATTACTATAAATATTACTCTAACTAATATTCAAGAATTTTCTTAGACTTTAAACTTAGCAGACCTATCGATACAAGTACTTGGAACCAACAAACGTTCACTCACCTCCGCGACTTCTTCCTTCGACTTCTCGTCAACCACCACTGTTCCATACAAATCAACCTTCTTCTTACTTCGTTCACCCGTTTCACGATCTTCTTTCTGGGTAACCTCTACCTTGCCACTCTCCATCACAGTCGGACTAACCTTCTCGCCAACTGCACCCGTGCAAACCGTTCCATTTACAGGCATTGAAGTCGCCAAACCAGACGCCGTGTCTCTCGACGCCATAGCGTTCTCGTTATTCGCCATCGACGACGAAAACAATATCGTGGACACGCATTTAGGCTGAAGTTGCACCGTGGACACCGACGAACTGATCAAGGGAGCTGTAATTCCGACGGACGAAACAGTGACAGCGATCGATCCAGGGATTCCAGAGCAGATCGTCTGGATTTGACCGGAAACCGGTGCGGTGGCGTTCGACGACGAGAAGAGAGAGGAAGTGGAGGACATCGCGGACGACGACATTGCAACTGGTCGAGTCCTGGCTCCAGCCTCGCAAAGTCTCGCGTCCAGCTTCTCGGCAAGTCGCGTTACTTCCGCCAGCCTCGCCGAGATCGCCTCCACCGCTGTCAGGTTACTGCCTTTGCCCGAGGCATCCTCGGCTTCAGACATTCTAGAAAAATAAATTTCTCTCCTTCACTTCTAGCTATTAATAAACTTTTTCTGGACCGCGGTACCGCTCGACTCTCGTGAAGGATGCTCTGTGGGGATTATCAATTACTCCTCTACCCTTGTCGTTGCGTGCGAAATGTCGCTTTAGTGGATGATGGATCTCATTCCGGTCGTCGCGTCTCGTTTTCCTCTATTTCCTGTATTTTTTCCTCGCCATGTTTGCACGAGGTATGGAAATGGTGAACCAAGATGATGGAATATCGAGGATTTATCGCGGTTCCCTCGAGGTATTTATAACTCCGTTTACGAGTGCGTACGCGTGTTTTTGGAGTTATATAGGGTATCTAAATAAATTGCATTATAAATTGTCCGATAAATGTCGGGTCGGGGAGAGAATGATCCCGATTCTGATTAGAAGCGTCTAATGCTAAAGGACCGGAAATAAAATCTTCTGTCAGTTGGAAAATTAATTACGATTTACCACATTGTACGCAACGAGCGTATTTTTGCAACAAGATAAATGACACTTTTAGACGAGTCTTTTAAACAAGAATTTTTAGAACACGAGACATCGTTAAACTACCATTTTACGACCGCGTTCTTTTCTAAACTTGTGCCAGGATCACCTGTTACGAGCCATTTTTCGGTATACTCGTTCAAACCTTGTTTTTCATTTTCTCTAAAGAGTTCTTCGACTAATCTCAGTACGTATCATGAGTAAATTTCATCATCTAGAACTCAAGAAATGACCATCATCGTTTTTCTATTCTTCAAAATGAACTTATCATCGTTCCCGTAAACGTTGATCTAAAGAATATCTCATCTCGCGTCTCATATTTCATATCGTTACGTAATACAAACAAATATTTAATATTTCGTGACACCAACAACATAAATCAGTGAAATTTGGTTCTTCCGAGCAACGCATCTACATTTACCAAAAAGAACATCAACCAGATTTCGCGTTTCATTTTTCCCGGTGTTTTACACGATCGACGCCTCTCGATGTATTATATCGATCCGCATTGCATACGGAAAATTGGCGTCGAGAAAACGTCAAATTTCTAAGGAATTACGTAATCGACAGTGACAGCGCCGCGACGCAGCGTCGCGGACCAGATGGTGTGCCTTCAATGTGGGGCGGAGTTCTAATTTCGGTGAACCAAGAGCCGCCGAATCTGCATAGCGTCACTTTTAAGCGGCATTTTCAATCGCTGCTGCATGTAACGAAATCTTAAACGATCTCCTCTTAAAAAGTTTACGCTGAAATAATCACGTATCATTTATTTTATTAGGTAACATAATATCTTGAATCGAAGAATCATAACAGAAGTAATTCTAATTTCTCTTCCTATTGTGAACAATACGATATCTGATAAATTAACCAAGTAAATAAATAATTTAACTTTCGGGTACTTAAATCAGAGAAACAATTAAATGGAGCGAAATAATTTGACTAAAAATTTCCCCTCGCAAAAATTACAAATTGACTAAGAAATAAAATATCGCGAATTGAAGATCATAATCGGATTGTCATAAAGAACCAAAGTTATGTCATAGAATTATCAACCTAAGCTCGACAGGAACTAGAAACTTCGCAGAACAAATTTCCGCGAAACAATCAGTACTAGGTGTCTTACGTAAAAATCTCGAATGAAACGAAATTTCATGATCCTAAAATAACGAACGGAAATCTCTAAGTCGGTCTGATCGAAGTTAACCCGTCGTTGATCAGATTTTGAAGTTCGTGGACCGTAGCCAACGGGTTTTCGTGGCAGCGTCTGCTAACCACAACGAAAGCCCGTGCACACGTGTTTCCTAGACCGAGAAACATCGGAGAACAATGCCGAACAATGACGATAAGAATTTCAAACAAATAGCAAGACCCGAGGAGAAATAGAAAGAGAAACTAACGAGCCGATTTAAATACGAAATTCACTGGTTCTGGCCCCATGCCAAGCCTCTGCATCTTCCAGGCTCGAAATCTCCATCGCCATTTTTGCGGATCTCAAAGAAATTCTCGTTTACAAGTGGTGAAGTCGAGTATTAGAAGAGAATTCGCGCGTATCCGTTTCTTGGCGGCCCTGACCGTCCTCGTGTGGGTGAAAATAGGACGTCTCTACGAGCAAACGGTGGCGCACACGTCAACGCTAGACGCAAGTGACCCATATTTATCGCACTAACACGTGGGTGAAGCTCGAACAACTGCACACTATCTCGTCGATCAACTGAAGAAAATTGCATTCGTATTGAAAAAAAGAAAAAGAAGAAAAACGAAGAAGAAAAAGAATCGTAGGACCAATCTCCTCGTACAATAGCTCGTGATCTCGAATGGCATTTAAATACTGGGAAATTCAACTTTCCACTATGTCGACTATCGATGTTGACAAGGAGACGCAATTTCCACGTCAGAGGCGAAGTCGTTCGAGTTAATGGTTTTATAGAGAAACGGCCAGTTTCATAATCGAATTGGAAGCATTTGGATCAAAACAGTGCGTGGTTCTGGGAATACGGATCGAACGAGAGCAGGGCGCGCTTTATCGCATTTCGAAACTGTCGGACTTACATGCAGTGATATCAAGGTGTAGGTATCTGGTCGACGTGCAGCCATGGACTGACACACCGCCTCCGTTAAAAACGGAGGTACCGTCGACGTTACCGTGCCCTCCTCGTCTCTTGTATTTCTTCGGCCGCGTCGATCTTTCTCTGAAGCAGCACCGGACTCGACTTATCCTGCTCTTGCGGTGGACGACCGACTTGCGCACGTTTTATTGCCCGAACTCGATTGCACCAGATATAATGGCGAGGAAGAATCCAAGAAAACGAGCTTGGACGATCGTGAAAGCTTGGAAATTCGAACGAGGAAGCTTGCCAAAAATGCAGCAACGGTAGAGTAAAAAGTGATTTTGACAGATCGATTAAGATGATTGTTGATAGTTATGCAGTGACCGATTATTGTTTATGCAGAGACCGATTGCGAGTCGACGTTGAACAGTTCTCGGGGTTATTATTGAGCCGATAACGAGGTTCTCTTTCGAGAGGAAGATCGCAGTCGTACTTGCCGTTGATGACAGAGAGGTTCCTTCAAACGTGTCCTCAAGAGACGACCCAGCCTCACCATTCGACCGACTTCGAGAAGGAGCTTCTCCCGATTGCCCAGGATGTCCCTTATCTCGGCCTTGGCTCGAGCCTCGGCTGCCAGATCCTCTGGTCTCAGAGATCGACGCAGCGACGCCACCGTCTCGATTAGGTCGTGCAGCTTCAAACAATGCTTTAAGAAATATCGGAAAAATTATAGTAGATGGTTCAGAAATTTCTGTTTTATTAATTCCGGTGAAACTGTGTGGAAAGATCATTTTAAATTTGAAATTTAAGTCTAAAAATTTAAAACTTTGAAACTCTGAAGCTTTGAACCTTTGAAAATTCGGGAATTAAAAAATTAGAAATCCGAGAATAACGAGGTATTATTAAATTGCCAAATGACGGTCACCGTGCGTACATCTTCGACACTTCTATGGAAAACAGCGCACACTCTCAGTCTGGTTAATTGTTCTTGGCCAACGGATCGAAGTTGTTTCCAGGCCTGTCTCAGCCTTGAGAACAGAATCGCGTTACTTTCCAGAGGTAGCCTGCAGGATAGCCTCAGTACTCGAGCGCCGTTCACTAATTGACAACCATAGTCGTATGTGCCCTGAGAATTTAAACGTGAGACTAATATATTCGAAAATAGTTACGCCACTTCATTCTATGCTTGAACTATTCTAATCTCTTAATTTAACTTTCTTTCGTGATCGCCAATTAGTTAGACTTTCTATGCAATTAAAATAATTTCTTGAATATTTTGTACCACACCTTTGCAGTTTCTTGAAATGATTGATGTTCTTCCTTTTGCGACTGTATCTCGATCGCGTTGCAACCAATCTCCATGTGATTTTTTAGCAAAACGTCGTACAAATCGTTCAACCATTTTACAGCCTACAAATTTACTTGTATAAGCGACAGATATTATGAATTAGAAATATTTTATTAGAACAATGAGCTAAAATCATCATAGTCACCTGTTCAGCGTCACTTTCGTAAGTGTATGTTAACGCGATCTGTTTTAACGATAATTTCTGCAATTCAACACTATCGTTGAAGATATTTTTCCTGGCATTCGTCGCATCTAAAATGTCTCTGACGTTTACTATGTCTTCCCCATAGTCAACATGCACGTCTCGACCAAGAGCGTCTTTCACAGGCATCGACAAGATATCAGACAATTTTTCACCTTCCTTTACCAATTCGCATTCCAAAGTTTCTACAATAAACATCAATTACAAACACTTCAGTTGATGTATCACTATCGCAGAAATTATTTACCCAAAAGTGCTTGACTATGTTCCAGTTTTAAGAGATTAGCTCCAGCGAGAGAAAAATCGTGAGTTCTATTGCCCATTACTAATTTATCGAATACCTCGCTCGTTTTATCGAAATACTGGAAATGAGAGGAGAGAAAGATAACCAAACATGCATGTGTGAATTCTGCTGCTCGTAGCCAATGATAATACCTCGGAAACTAGCCTGAAAAATCTTTGAGAAGTGATTAACACGTTACGTCGCCTCTCCAGTCTGTTTGCGAAGCTTCTGCACACGAAGTCCATGAAGTCTCTCTGGGATTTTAAGTCTTCGGATAAACGAGTGCTTGGTAAACTGTCGATCTTGTGCAGCAATTCCGCGTATCGTCCATATGTTTCCTAAAAATCGACTCATAAATATTTCGTATAATATCCTCCCATTTATAACAAAATAATAAAATATTTTATCGTTGACAACTTTGTATATTTCACACGGTAGTTAATATTTTCTTTTATATTTTCCGAATCGTCTGACATACCCTGCACTCTAATTCGAGTTCTTCGTGTCGTCTACGAAGGTCTTCCGAAGAGGAGACGTCGAAGCCAACCTGGCAACAGGAGTTTAACATGGCGTCAGCGGGTCCAAGGATCCAGTCTGTAACACGCGACACACCCTTCTCGAGATCACCGATTACCCTAGCCGTGTCCAAGTTTCTTTCCATTTCTGACCAGGAGTTTTCGATGTCCAACTAAAAATACAGCAGAATGCTGTTGCTTTTTCTTCCCAACATTCTTTGTTTCTTTCTCTTCTTGTTTTGGAGAACAGATACTAAAACGGATACCTGTTTTAATTCGATAGAGTCGATCAGCTCGTGAATTCTTTTTGCTGTGTCCATAGTGTCTTTCGAAGACTCTCTGCTCATGGTGCCGACTAAATTTCTACCTAAAATCATTAATCAAATGATATAGAATTAAAATGAACGAAATATAAAGTACGTATGCCTTCCTCTTAACTTGTGCACATTTTATGAAGGAATACAGTATTTTTTCATTAACCAAGAGTAAAAATTACATCTTAATTTACATTGAAATTATATTATTTCTGTTATTGTAAGTCATTTTAATATAAAAATAGCTATAATTTGAAAACAGTATACCAAATCGTTATATCTGCATCATTTCAACCCCTACCAAACCAAAACATATTCTTCAAGACTCCCATCAAGACTCCCATAATCTCTACATATGAAAAGAACTAAAAAATTGAAGTAAAAATTAATAAAACCTCGTTCCAATACATCTATTAATCCAATCAAAGCCTATTCAACCATCCATTCATTTCGGATGATGACTAAAAACGCGAGTGAGATTTTATACGACTAACGGAATGAGCGCAAGAACAGCGTAATGCAACAATGTAATATAACTAACAGTAAATCAATTTTTCCACGTTCCAACATGAAACGCCATTACACAGAATCTTCCCGGAGCTTCGAAAACGCGTATCCCATAGAAAAGTTCTACGCCATAGCGGTATATCTTGCGCGAAAAAGGCGAAGACGGCGGGAAAAAGTAAAATTAAGTAAAATAAAAAGTATAATAAAATATAACAAGAAATAAAAGACAGGAGCGTCGCATTGTCAGCGTTTTTACACCCTCGCGCGTTCCCGCGAGCACGCGACTATCGGCTCGCTGCCTAAAAAAACCGTCCCTGCTCGACATCCGGTTAAGCCGGTTTTTCAATTTTTCCGGACAATCTGCCCATATCCGAGTGTCGATCCTCGTGTATAACCGGTCGCTTGATTGTACCACGGACCAGGAAATAGACATTCGAGCGATCGATAACGATGACACGAGAAAACGAGCCGCCTGTGACAGATACTCGACGAAAAACACGAGATTTCTTGGTTTATGGCGGAACAATGGTTATGCGGGTTTGCGATTTAACGGAACTCGTGATCATCGGAAGGATAATTTAACGATAGTAGATTCTATAATAACGGCGACAGATTTTCCTCTTAAGGGTCGTTTATTTTATATCCTCTATCATTCTGATTTTACAGTCATCGATCTCGATCCTGGTATAACTTGGATTGTCTTTAACAACTACTACTTCGAACCGTGTAAATTGAGTATACGTAAAAATATGTAAGATGGATAGATGGTATAATTACTTTTCTGTTTGGATGAAAGTCGATATTGATTTTTCTAGAATTAATCAAAGGTAAAGAAAATTCATTTTAATGGCTTTATTCCTGTTTTACAGTATTGCCTGTATGATAATTCGAAGTAAGGTGTTTTTCGAAGAAATAAAAGTGTGATCGAAACTAGAAAATATCGGAGAATGGTCTAGATTTGTTCTATTTTTGGTCGCATAATTAATTGTTATAAATTATCTATAGACTCGCATTCACCTGACTGAAGAATATGTCGCGCATGAGATATCAGCTCGCTGCTCATCCCCCAGTAGGATTCCAAGTCGTCATCCGATTCTGACATTCGAAATCCATCCAAGCTGATCAGTCTTTGGTGCAGGTCGGTCATCTTCGTAATGAGACCGGATGCATCTTTCGTATAATCTTCTACTTTCTGCGAAATTAGTACAATCGATGTAGGAAAGAAACACACAAATAAAAGAAGAATTAAAATTGGTGAAAGTTGCAGGTATACTATCTCTTTAAGGAACTGTCGAGGCACAATTCTATCTTAATAACAGCGGTGCTTATGTCTGAAGTAAAACGAATGATACTTTATTTCCGTATGACCTATTTTACATAAATAAATATTTACATATGATCTCTGTACGCAGATAGCAATGCAAAGAATGTGACAGTCTAGGCTCTCTAAACGAAGCGATCGCAACAAATTTGACATAAAATACGCGATGATAGAAAACCCGAAGCCATGACGAACTCTCTAAACGTTTTCGCATCCACCCATGCAGAACGTCGTGATTTATAACATAATTCTCCGTTTAATAAAATTCGACTGCTTAATAAATATCATGTCCCGCGTTACTGCCTCGATATTATTACTACTGATATTACCCGTGCTGCTATGACGTTATCCTATTTACAACGTGCAGTAGCACTTGACATGTCCACATAAAACGCAAAGGGAACAAATAGTCCGTCAAGAGGCACTAGATCTCGCGTAGAAAGTCAAGTCTTCTTGTTATTTTTCCCGGTTTAATACGACTAAAACCTTTGATTAGAGCGTAAATCGTAGAGCAGAGAAAATTACCACGCGTTTCTGGATCCAATCCGCGTGATCGTACGGTTTGTTGCCACCCAGCTCGTACGGCAGCTGAGCAAAGTCAACGTGAAGCTGCAGCCTCGTCAGGGTGAGGTACGTCGGCTGAAACAACAACGGGGCAGCGAATTAATTCACGTCACGGAGCCTTTAGAGGCCTGCAATTAACTCGTCGTTCTCGCGGTTTTTCACAAGGCAACGATTTTGACAGGCACGCGTGGATATTTCACGCGATAACCGAGCGGAACATGTGCTTCGAGTGACTGAGCCTCTTCTCGCGGAGTGATTAAATGGCAGGCAACAGTTCGAGCAAAACTAGTTTGTCTGGTCTGGACTGATCGCAGAAAAATTCTAAATTATATAACCTTTGAGTAAAATTAGATACATGTTCCATTTCGCTGTACTTTCTGAGTCTGCTGCACCGTGAGGGTGAGTTGAAAAGCTCACTGCGCAGTCGACAACGAGCGTAATTTATTTTCATGTGATCGGCCCGACTATCGCTGGAGTCTGTTAATATTACGATTAATGGCTTTTCTGGAAATTTCCGAAGTTGTACCGTAAGCTGTGTTGCTTAGTCAGGGTAATTTCCAGTTTATACGTGTTCAGCAGCTTTGATGACTTACAGTCACTAGTATGAAAAAGTTCATCAGTTTTCTTATTCACTGTAGAGATTTGAAAGATATATTCTTGTAAATTGCCAATTTTACGCATTCAAATATCAGAAATATTCTAAAAATTTACAGTTGGTTTGAATTAATTTAATGTTCTTCAATCTATTGATAAAATTCATCGGCTTGGTCATTGCCCAAGTGGATTGCTGTCTATTGGATTAATTCCCCATTTGTCACAGGGATTTGAATAGGAACTATGAAAAGTGGTATAAAAACAGATACTTCCTCACATCCTGATTACTACTCGAAATTCTTAATTTTACACATTCGATAAGTCGAATCGAATGTATTTAAAGTTTCTCTGATCGTATATAAATTACCAACCTCTCCCTCTTTATGAGATTTTGTACAACTGTCCACCCTCTTGTCCCAAAACCCATCTGGCCGCACGACGATGACAGAAGCTGCAGAGGCACCCAGAAGTACCGTAGACAGCCTAATGCAAGACCTAGCCACACGCCATGCACCTTTTCTCGCATCCACTATCAAGACCAACCCATTCTTCTTTGTCTCCTCGCTAACCATGAAACACACGTTATTCCGTAACTCACCTCTACCCAACTAAACACCATCAACGCAATCGCTATATCTCCAGCAAACTACTACGATTACCTAAAAATCGACAAGAAATAAGCTATCAGAGCTTCCAGCCTGGGCTTGGTGGTCGGCTGAAGTTCGGACGGAACATTAACCACTGTCAAAGGTCTTCCTTCGCGATCACGACCCCCTGGAATGTACGCGAGCTTCGATTCGAGGGCTTCCAAGATATCCACTGCCTCCAGGTTCCTCGTGGGCATGGCTGAACGTTGAATACTACTTCATCCCACGGACTTTACGCTAAAATTAATTTCCATCCACCCGGGGATCCTTGGTACACGATTCGGACGTCAGACACGCAATTTCCAGGGCATAGGAACTAACTACGAGGATTCTCGTAATTTATGGAAAGTGGAGCGTCGAGTCACGAACGTTCTTGTCGAATGATCGGCGGAATTGTGTTACGCGCGATCAGGTTCGTCGACTGTGTAAAAACTGATCCGTGGTGGTTTGCATACCGCGGCACGTTCACCGTGATAGAAACACGAGCGTGGTTCACCTCGCGTGTCGGGAAGTTTTGCTTCCACGCGGGATTAATAGCGCGTTTCGAGCAGGGCGCCTCGAGTAATTTGCATGCTGAAAGAAGCATAGACCACGGTGAAAGTTGACCGTTCCAGACGTCGTCTTGCGTCGCGCAGTCCCTCCAAAACCTTGACCAACAAATCCTCCTGTGCTCTACTCCCTTGTTCGAACAGTCGTCCGAGGAATCTTCAATTAAAACTTGCCTTATCGGATAAATGATCTATACCGGGAACACGGTGGAACATTCGTCGTAAAATTGCCCCAACTCCAAGTTCACTCGCGCGAATAGATTCATTAAACTGCCGCTTATCGGAGTGAAACAACGAAGGTTTAACTCTTAGCGATTTCGAAACCGGCCACGAACCACCTTACGAAACTACGATCACAATCGCGGGTATCTACTACAACTTAAGTCCGAGTCCTTCGTACGAACACGGGTCCACAATTGTCACGAAACATTCAATGCAATACTTTGACTGAAAATCTCGCTTCCCTAGTCGAATCGTCCACGCGAAAGATCCAAGGATCACGAATTCTTCCTTTCCATGTCATCCACTGGTACCTTCGCATCCTCCTGTCATAACGCAGGTATTCCCGATACTTGCTGGGCAACAAATCCAACACTCAACGTATCGAAATCCAAGAAATTGGCCAGGTCTGCCGGTCACAAAATGGCACCATCCTCGAACGTCGTCGGAACATCGTCTCGAAAGGTGGCAGGGTCGCAGGATAGACTCACGATCTTGTCTATCGGACGGTTAGCGGGAAGCACTGGCGAAGAAAGGCGTTAGCAGCTGTTGCACGAGCCCTCGTGTTCCAGCTGCAGGTGCACGTGGTCGAAACGGTTGTCCCGCGGCTGAACCGGAGGCGGAAATGCGCGGAGCGTAACGCGGTCGGCTCGGTGGCTGTGAAATGAAAAACTGTCGCGCGCTTTCACGTGCACACACGTGTAGTCACGTGTGCACGTATACCTGGTGGCGGATGGCCGCTAAGAGAGACGCGGAGAGCGGAGCTGCAGCTGCGACGGAGGCTGCAGGGAAACCGAAAGCCATCTCGCTGCTCCATTCAGGTACAACGGTACTCTGGCACCGATTAACCGTCTTCCCCTTCTCCTTTCTCTTCCTCGTGCTCTTCCGTCTCCTTTTCCCGCCTTCACGACCTCTTTCTCCGACACCGCGTCCTCTTTTGTATTCCCGCGAGAACGTGCCGCGAAAATGCTGCACAGAGGAGAAAAAATGGCTAATGCCTCGCCAGTTGCGCGTACGGGCACGAGAGCGGGTTTTAAATTAGCTTCTCTTCGCGAATTTCTCTGATGGCTCTCATGGAGAGTCGTGTTTCGCTTGATTCTCTATACGTTTGTCTCAGTTTTCTATTTCTTTCTTTTTATTCGATGAATTACCATTTTCTAAGTGATCCTTATGATGATTCTGTTTGGTTGAAGATGACATGAGAGATGATTTGTGAAATAGATATAGTTTCTGGCGGATAGGAGGGTTGTTCTTTTCACTTTGCTGAGAACTTCGATAAAGTTCCTAGTATCCTCGAGGATGTTCGGAAAATTTTCCACTGCTGAAGGACGATGTGAAAGTAATTTTTCGAGGTTGCTATAATTTTCAGTGGACACGTAGTCCTTCTTAATTTTCATCGGGTGCCATTTTTAGTCGTCACTCTTTTTCTTATTTTAGAACGTACTTTCAAGTATGCGTTGTATTTGAATTTTATATACATATGTTGCCCTTTCAAGAATTTTGAAGCGTATAATTATCTCGAAGGTCACGCTCGAACAGAATGCGCGAGCAGAAATTTGTTACAATGTATTTAGTATGAAAAGAGAGACATTCTTCTTCTCTACATTGTGGAGTGGTAAATTTGTTACTCTCGAGAGTAATTCTATCGTTGCATTGTCAAACAGACATATATCCTTGGTTTTTGAGCGTCGTCCTTTGTCATGAACATAGTCGCTGTTGAGAATGATCGATGTCTTTAAGTGAAATTCGTTTGTTTTTGGAAGAGTCCTTGAAACCCTTATAGTACAGTAAATTTTAAATTATTACCAGCCTTTCTTACAGATTAAAACGAAAACTAACATTTTCTAAAAATATCTCCTGTCTTCTTTTCTAGAAAACTAGAAAGAGCAAAACTTGACAAAAGATCTGTACCATTTATCTGGAAAAAAGAACAGTTCGCAAGCGATGAAATTATCCGCGACCAAGTGACGATATGTATCTCACAGCCGTGACGAGGAATATTTCTCTGCGGCTTGATTTATGGGTGCAATTGACCTCTTCGCCTAGAGCCTCTTGTAAAATATTTCGACTTCGAGAGACAATCGCGAATGTCTTCGACTCATTGTGCACTCGGTGAAACTTGACAAAGAAGAAAGGCGATCAACGATTTACCATTTCCCACCTACTTTTACAATTACGCTGATCTATTAATTACACGTATGAACCTTTCTATCCGCAACAATGATTATTCCAAGCAAAGTATTATTTATTTAAAAACGGAAAAAAGGGAGAAGAGAAAATATGATTAGCTACCATTAAAAAAGTAACATATAATCCGATATCCCGAATTTTATTAATTCGCAAATTAGGTATACGGAAACATAAATCTTTAAATAATATATGAATTTTGTAACGGCCACTGAAAAAAATCTAGATCTTTTTATACCATCTTCGTTAACCTGTACAAGATACCGCATGATTCCACCTTGAGGCATGCAAGATGACCACGAAGGACGATCGAAACGTATTCCCATGTCCACTACGAAACCTCAAATTCTTTCGTCATTCGTGTATCTCGATACCCAAGTGTGTCGTAAGGTATCGAGATCCCAGTACCTCGTGCACACGTAAACCTTGATCTTGCTTCTCTCCATCAAACATCTAGGAACTCTCTAACAAAAATTAATCATTAACACAAAACGACCATAAATCAATCTCTATATTAACATTTCACGACGTTATATTGCAGGAATACGATTTAAGATGAATTTTCGAGGAATAGCAATTTCATTTTATATCGTGAAGTAATCGAAAAAATTCGAGAAGAACAGGCATAACTCGTAGTGTCGGATTTTTAGAGACTTAACTAAAAGTAGAAGCGGAAGAGAACCGGAGACTCTGGTCGTCTATGCTGCTAGCAATTTGATCTGTGATTCGAAGCTGTTCAGCAATTAATGCATAATGCAAAAGCATTTTATTTCCTCGGTGGCACGCGCGAGCGCCAAGGTCGGTGACCGGCGTTGACCAAACAGCGTGAAAAGCAAGGTGTGCCTTCGTAAATATAAGCATATGATACATTCCAGTGGGAGTATCGGAGAAAACGAGAAACAAAGGCAAAGATCGACTCGTCCGGAGGGGGCTCAGCAGCTCAAGAATATCGGACAGTGACGTCACGAACGCGTTCACCTCTTTACGTCACCGGAAATTCAAGTTCGCGAACGCTGGCTCGATCGTTGGTACTCGGAAAAAATTCGGCTGCAACGCAAATAATCCTCCAAAAAAATGCATCGAATTTCTACCACTTATATTCTATATTTTCTTAATTGACAAAAATGAAATTTCAAAAACGCAGCGTCGATGTATAAATGTTACAGCTATCCGATAATCTTGTCAAATCGTAGATAATTAAAAACTCGTGATTCTGTGTATCTTTGTAGAAAGTCAAATCTGTAATGCACGTTTCACGCCACGGATATTCACCGAGAATAAAATGGTTCAAAATGGTTCAAAATGAAGTTCGAAAGATCGTACGTAAATTAATAAAATTATATTTCCTCAAACTTCAAAATACGAAACGCATTTCTAAATATCATTACGAGATTGGCATCGAAACCATTCGACGCTTGAATTTCTCCTATCGAACTAATCATCAGGATCGGTTCCTCTTAACTCCCGCGTGCCCAGGAGGTGTCAGCAACGTCCGGTGTCTGTCCGCCGGGCAAAGAGGTTACGTAATGAGGCAACGATCGAAACTCGAGATTTGAAGGATCGCGGGTAGAAAATCAGCGATGAAGAAACGCGTTGAACGTGTCGTCGGATTCCGAGGGATTCGGAAGCGCGGCAGTGCGCAAGAGAAAGAAAGTGTCAGTAGGTGGAGGGACGAAGATAGTCTGAAGAGGAAGCCCGAAGAGGCTGGCGTCGCCACGGTCGTCGGCCACGAAGAGGTCCGGCAGTGCTGCACCGAGCCTCGCGCTATATCGAGCCGAACACGCTCTTTCTCTCTCTTTCTCTGCTCTCTCTTTCTCCTTCGACTTCGGTTCAGCCATCGTCGAAGACAGTTCGGGAGACACCGCGAGGCTTTCCCCTCTTTCCTCGACCGATCGCCGCGGACCCGCTGCGATTGATGAGGATCTTTCGACGCTCGGTGGTCCAGGAACCGTGGAAAAGCTGGCCAGGAACGGAGTGATCGTCGGGCCAGGCTCGACGTGGAAGAGGAAGAGGAGGTTCGATCATGGGTAACGCCACCACGAAGAGCCACTACTCCAAGAGCCTGCCTGTCGCTGCCACCAGGAGACCACGTTGGGAGGGATCAGGTAGACACTGCTTCTAAATGCGTTAGCGTTGCTTCTTCCGTGTTGTCTGATGCTGTCTCTATCCGTCCGAGGGACGTTCTCGAGGGATGACGAGGGATCGACGCGTCATCGAGCATAAGACAACCGATCGCCATCTTGATCGGGACCAGATGTACTATGAAGTTCGAAGTCTCGCGTCAGGAGTTCTGGCAAACGTCGTTCGTTTTTAATTCCTCGACGTTTGGCTTCGAACGCTTCGCTGTGTGACAGGTTTTCTTCCTTTTTTCCTTTTGAGTACAGTGAAGGAGGGTTTATAGAGGTTTTGAACGTGATTGTGGGGTGCGTCCGGTGACACGAAGTTTCCGGTAACGGTGTCGCGAGAGTGACGATGCTGCGCGTGCTTTGGTCTGTCCCACGATTGGCTTGCTTCGATAGTGGGATGATAGCTAAAATTAGGCTGCTTCTGCCGACAGATCTGTCAAGCCCGCGCATCGTTCGAGTGATCGGTAATGGACGTGGAATTAGGGTAATTAGCAAGTTCATTGGGTCAGTGGGATCGTCGATTTTCTAGATCATGTCGTTGGGAAGGTTAGACATGTTGATCGAAATTCAATTCGCGAATGGCACTGGAATAATATCGTTCGGAGTTTTCCATGATAGTCAATGAGAAATCGAATCTCTGTCAGTGGAAGCTCCTATGAAGGTTTATCCGAGGATCGTGTATTTATTTACTATCAAATCAACCGGTAATCCAAAATTAACTCGTACGCGTTGGGCACGTTTATTTTAATAGCCAATGGTGGGTCGGTTACAGGATGGTTGTACGAAGTGAAAATACGATATATCTGATGAAAAATATTCTTGCCTACTTCTGTATCGTGTATTTCGATCTATCGGTAGAGATCTATGAAATTTTGTTATCAATTAAGACCTTCTTGATCTTCAAAAAAATTAAGAAATTCCGAAGAAGTCAATTTCGTTTTTAAGATAGAGGATATAATCGCCTATTTATTACTAAAAATATGCGCAATGTATAATTTACCCTTTCAAATAATGTCTTTTTCTTTGAATATATGTTCGATTGGTAATTAATTGGCACAAGTTTCGATGGACATATAATTGATCCAAAAACGACAGGCATGTTGTAAAAGAGCAACGAAGACGCGCCAGTGTCTGATATCGACTCAGAGTATCGCATAGTTGTTCCTACCCTGAGGACAGCAAGGCAGAGGCCCTAGGATTGCCAAACAGTTTCAAATTTTATTTTGGGAGCGCCACCTGCGGACCTGTGTTAGAGAACGTATGTTCTACGCATATGTGAGCATCGTTCTGGCACGTGCGAGCTTTCTGTGAACTTATTAACCAGAGATCCCTTTTATATACCATCAGCCGAGCTAATGACACCGTCTCTCTAAAATACAACGTAGCACTTATTGTCTTATGCGCTTAACGATGATCAGAAGTGAAACCAGAGTAACGCAAAACGTTACTAGAAGCCTAATCTAATGCTCAAAATGGCGAATTCAATATACAGACGTGCTAAAACAACATCGTATTGCGTTTTATACTATTGCTCTTCTACTTGATTCTTCGTCCACTTGAAAACCGTAGAGCTGATACAGAAACGAATTTAAACGATATTTTTAAACATTCGTCAAGCAACATTCACATTTGTTTAAATTCTTCATAAATCCTGAGACTTTATGATAAAGGAAATTTAAATTAGAATATTAAATTCATTCTAGCAATTAAGACGGGCATTAAATGTCCCTAACAACACACCAATTGTGCCAAAATAATCGGGCAGACTGTTTAAAAATAAAAGTCATTTTAATATATATATATATAAAATATCGTCGAACTATGTTACTAAACGTAGTTTGTACTAAATGTATTCTTCAAATAAATTATGAAAAATAAAAGACTTAACTGCGAATAAATTATAAAAAATACAAAATTAAACTACAAATAAATAAAGCGAAGAGGAGGAAATTCAATTCGTAATAAATTACAAAAAATAAAGGAAACAAATGCAACATTAAAATTCGCCATTTCAGGACTTCCGGCACCACCAGGAAAGCCAATTTTAATACCAGGAGCGGACGAATCACAACCGGATGTGGTGGCCATTCGTTGGGAGAGGTCACCGAGTAACGGTGGCTCGGCCATCGTCGGCTACCTGGTGGAACATCGAAGACTCGGCTCTCAGCATTGGGTACGCAGCACGACAGGGCTTTGCACCTTTCCGGAACTGACCTTGAGCGGCCTCGAACCAGGATGGCGCTACCAATTCAGGGTCAGGGCTCAGAACGCGGTTGGTTTGTCTCGACCCAGCGACATCTCGGACCCTCTGACAGTTACCTTGCAGAGATCCGCTGCATCCGCGCCCTATTTTGACCTTGAGGTCAAGGATACAACTGTGCTCGAAAATGAACAGGTAATTCAATTAATGAAATCAATCCTAATTCAATCACACTCTGTCTCCCGTTCAAGAGAAGTCTAGGATATTTATCATCTACTTCTTCTTCTCTATAGTCGATTGGTATAATAATATAAATTTTATATGAAAGGAATTAATTTAAAAAGAAATTTTGTTCGTTTTCATACTTAGGCTGAATTTGTGGTACGATTTACCGGGTCACCGTTGCCAAAAATCGGATGGTTCAAGGATGGTTTCGAGATCTTCAGTAGTAGGCGAACAAGAATCATTACTGATAGTGGCAAAAGTGTCCTTTTGATTCATCAAACGGCACTCAACGATGAGGGTGAAATAAAGTGCACTGCCACCAACAGAGCTGGCCATGCTAGTAGCAAAGCGAGACTGATCTTGGAAGGTTTACAGATTAATAAATTAAACTTTTGTTTCGTTTGTTAAAAATTTCATTAATATTTAGAGTAAAGTTCGAAATGAAATTATATTTTTGATGACGTTTTGTAAAACCAGCTCCACCAAAGATACGACTGCCACGTCTATACGAAGATGGCCTCCTTTTCGAACAAGACGAAACGATCAGATTGAAGGTGTCATTAGCTGGAAGACCTCCGCCTTCGGTAATTTGGTACCATGACGGTGAAGTGGTTTCGAATGACGAGAGGCATGTGTTCGAGACGATGGACGGTGAATCCATTCTAAAAATCCCTGATGCCAAACGAATCGACAGAGGAGAATATACTGTTAAGGCGATAAATAAACTTGGGGAAGACACGTCGTCGTTTCTGGTCACTGTGACAGGTTATTATCATACATAAATATAAATATATTGCACACCTGTCTTTATTTTTATTTTATGCTAAATTTTATCTGTTTATTTATTCGTTTGTTATTTACAGATCGACCTGCTGCACCTGGAAAAGCAACAGTTACGATGACGTTAGGCAGATCAGTGACACTGTCATGGGACGAACCAGAAGACGATGGTGGTTGCAAAATTGGCACATACGTCGTGGAGTATTATAGAGTTAGTGATGAACATTACATTGGAATTGTCTACTTTGTATCGTACTTTTGTTTCATTGATAATTCCTTCATTCTCGAAATTGTTTCGCAGGTTGGCTGGGACGTATGGCTGAAAGCAATCACAAGCAGACAGACCAAAGCAACGTTGTCCGAGTTAATCGAAGGATCCGAGTATAAATTTCGAGTGAAAGCAGAAAATCCTTATGGCATGAGCGAGCCTAGCGAGGAGAGCGACGTAATCTTCATTCCAGATTTAAAAAGAGGGTATATTCATCTAATAATTAAACAATTAAGAACAAACGTAAAATTCATTACAAATATAACATGCAAATTTTAACAAGAAACAAGCAACTTTGACGAAAATAGAATGGCTACACGATTCTAAAATACAAATATTATGATTCTCTGGAATATTTAGCATAATGACACCCTCGTTGAGCGGAAAGTCACAGAGTCACAGAGAAATTAGATCACGAGAGAAACGAGAAGTGAGTTTCGCAGTACCTAGTCAAAGAACCAGGAGTCTGACAAGAGAAGAAGCTCGAAACCGAAATGAAGACGATGATGTACCTTTTGGACCAGCTAGTCGATCGGTGTCAGCACAAAGACTAGGAGGAAGACCGTCCAGAGCCGACAGCAGGGTAACATTTGCTTTGGACACAATGGACAAGTCTGAGCCACCTATTCCACCGGCTAGATCGAAGGATCATTCCACTTCAAAGTTTGAGAGTCAGGTTGGGAATCACGTAGATCGTTCGAGTGTCAACGTAAATGTACCAAGCAGCGAGGTGAGTAGAATCATCAAACATTAATAAATATTAAAATATTTAAAGTAAAATAAAGGAATAAAGTTTCTTTTATACTTGAAACAGAACTTAAATCAAAATAAAGAGGCTCCAGCAATGCCAGTATCATTCACCACTGTGACGATAACGCCACCAGTGGTAGAAGAATCCAATAAACGTTCAGCGTTCAGGGAATCACGATCGCGATCGGTTTCCATGACCAGAGAACGCAGCATGTCACCGTTGTCGATGCCGAAGATCCAAGAACAGTTCGAAGAAGAAACTTCCCCGAATTATTCTCGTCTTCGTCCTTCGATAAGCTTGAACCTGAACAAGCAACAGGCGATCATCGACGAATCTGAACCGCAATTAGTTAAAAGTCACTCGTTGGATAATAAGCCAGGATCGCCAAACACACCAAGAGAAGACGACGACACCGCTCTGCATGGAAGTTCGGAGTTTATGTTAGTTTTATACCCCGAGGATGAAGACAGGAAACTAGGAGATGCTGATGATAGACAAAAGGGTCTAGGTAAGGCTGTCAAAAATCGCATGAATCTTCTCTACCTCCATAGCTCATATGTTTTTATATATATCAAAGGTTTTGAAATAAAATATAGTCATTAAACTTTAAAATCCACAGAAAGTAGACATGCAGAAGGTGAAGATATGGAGGACCTAATTCCACCGCCTATGTCCTTTTCTCTACCTGAATTATTCAGCGTAGAACATCAAGTGGTAGAAACCCTCAGAGAGGCGGTCAGTTCTACAGAACTACTCCACGAACGAGCCATGGAACGTTTCTATCGTGCAGTAGCAGCCGAAGAAGCTACAGAAGTTGCTAAAAGGAAAACCCAAGTCGAGAGAAGAACCGGAGAATTGGCATCGATGGTTGACAATAAACTAGACGCTGAAACAGAAGACGACACCTTCGACAGCCAAAAATCTTCCTTCAAACGACGGCTATCCAACCCTACCATCACTTCTCAGAATCTAATCAGCTGGCAATCGAAGAAAAATCGCAGGAGACTCAGCGAGGGTCAGGCAGAGCCGACGAAGACACCTGTAAAGTTACTAAGCTCAACTTTATTGCCTGACGTCGAGGCAAGGTCCGATCCCAACATACCCAGCGACTCGGAGACACCGATAGTCCACCAGTGGGAACTGGACAAGCCAGAAGACCCGACTACGCCACTGCGCAGGTGGCACGACACCAACGTGCCATTGGTCGAAAAGAATCAGCCAGAAGAATCGATACCCTGGCAACCTATCGCCAATGAAGAGGCTCCACGCAACGAAGATGTATACCAAGACACTCAACTGACCTCAAAAGCAGTGATCAAGGAAGATGTAGCAGAAGACGAAGAAGAAGAAAGTATCGAAACCTCCGAAGAGTCATCAGAAGAGCTTAGCAGCGCCGACAGTGAAGACTTGAAGCTTCTGAAGACGAGAATCCTTGCCAGGCAGGTATTGGAGGAAGAAGACACCTATCATCCAAGAGGAAGACCTATTCCGCACGTCGAACCAGAACCACCACCAGTTCCTCCTCACAGAGTACCTATTTTGGACGTTTCTTCGGCGACACTCAATCGAGCAGTCGTTCCTGTATCACCAACTACCGTAGTTCCCAAATCGATACTGAAGAAGCCCAAAGAAGAACCGATTCCAGTCAATAGCTTCGGCAGACCTATTCCACCCGAGAAACCAATCAGAAAAACAATACCTCCGAATGTCCATCCGGTACACAGAAACGAGGATGAAGCGAATACAGGACCACCAGTTACTCCAGAACCTATCAAAGTACCAGTTATGTCAGAATCTGACACGGATAGCGTATTATCGGCCGGAGAAGCTGCAAAGAATCGCAGAATTCAGGCGAAGATGAGAACAGCGACACCGGAAGAAGAAATAGACGAGGAAGATATCGAAGCACGAATGGCTGTCGTGAATCACTATACCGAAATTGTTAGAGAACACTCTAGTCGTTTCAGTTATAGACCTTCAGAAGAGAGGAAACTTGGAGACGGTATTGCTAGTTCTAGAAGATCGTCGGTTTCAGAGGACCAAGAAATAAGTAGTCAAATAAGAGATCGTTTAGAAGGTACAGTCTCTACGAAACCGAACGAGAGACGAGACGTCAGAGAGATTCAGCCAGTTCAACAGGCGAAAGCAAAGAAGAAAACCGAAGTAGATAAACAAGAGAAACAACAAGTTAAGAGAGGTGCTGGTTCTCGAGGAACGACTCCGGCGCGAGACACGAAGCCAGTAAAGGAAAAACGAACGAGTCGACCATCATCGAGGAACCAGTCTCCAGCATCAAGGTCGAGGAACGTGTCGGTCGAAAGAGGAGTCTCCTCCAGGTCCTCGTCGAAAACCAGAGTTCGAGCACCATCCCAAGACAGGAGACCACCATCGAGAACAGGCTCAGAGGAGCAGAGATTCGTTCGAGAGAAGTCGGTTGAAGAGGGTCCGCGACGATCGAGGAGGACTCCTTCCAAAACGCGTTCCAGATCAAGCTCTAGGGACCGGAACAGACCGGAGACACCGGTAGAACTGAAGATGGAACGTCTGCAGAAGGCTCTAGAGAGTAAAAAGTATCGACCGTCTAGACGTGGATCTGTTCCACGAAGGGATTATCCCGAGAAAGCCTGGCGAGAGAGTCGATTGAACGAAAAACAACTGGCCATAGAGGCTAAACAAAATGTCAGGTCTACGATGGGATACGTCACTGACCTAACTCTATTAATGGCGGCAGTCTACATCTACCTGTTCAAGAAAGAGATCATGGCAATTCCCTTCATCGCATTACTGCTGTATAGAAGGATCCAATATGAAATCAAAGATAGAGTCTCCGAAGGCTGGTGGTGGAAAAGGAAGCAATGACAAAATTTGCGATAGGAATGTTCTATACACTCTAACTAATTGTAAGACGGTATTTCTGAATTCGAATATGGTTGTAAAAGAACACACACTCATTGCAAAAGAAAATTGTCACACACGCGGAAGAACAAGACGACCAAAGAGAGATTCTCGATCTTCGGCATTGGAAATCGCCACGGAGAAGCGAACGTAGACCAAATGATGATGATTATTCAAAGAACAAATTCCTGACCTTCGATGCTGAGGCATTGCAGCGTGCCGATTCTCGACCTTTAGGGTTGTAGACTCCGAGATGCATCGTGGCAATCTGTCAAGTGCAACGATCCATCGATTGATAGCGGTTGCACGGGAAGCCAATTGTTGTATTTCATTGAGGAATTACACCAAACGAGTACCAAAGATGATAGTATATGTTTTAAGAGAGTATATTTAACGACAACGGCATACTATTATAAATTATTATTATTATTACTATTATTATTACCGATACTATTATTTATTCCTATTTATTATGGATATTCTTACTCGCAATAAATATGTACATAACTGTTGAATTTAAAATCGATTCTTTCCTTTCATCTAATTGTCTTCTTAATAAAATGAAATATTATAAATTAATGTCGCGTTAATAGTCACATCACGCATGCAAAAAACGTCGAGGGAGATTAATAAATTTCCCCGAAATATGAGCAACAATTAAAAACTTCGATCTCTAGCCAAGAAGAGTGCGTACACTCTCTAAGCTTGACGTCCTATCCCAGCAGAAAGCTCCTCATCGAATCATGACCACGACAATTACGTTGCTGCTGGCCAAGAATCTGCCGTTCCTTATTTAAGTCTGACGCTCCACTTAGCACAAAAGCAAGCCTAAAATCATAACCACGATAACGGAACTACACGTATCTATTATTCGCACCGAAACCCAACCTTGCTCAAACTTCTCGCCAAATTGCCAAAAAGAAATTCTAAAATTCCTCGTCATCTCGTTGCAACGATGTAACCTGTCAATCACTGTTCTCTTTCCGTTAGTCAAACATCTCGCATCAACATTGTATCTCATCATTAACCCACCTAATCCCAATACCAACTTGGAAAACGTCAATCATTCTCCTCGTAGTTCAAGCATGTTCTACGACCATCTACTTCGAATATGCCGAAAGGATATCTCGTGAACTCGATTGACATAAAAATTCTCGTCATCCCAATTCCACAGCTACGACGTTACAGGAAGCCATCGGACTCGAGCTTTCTCTGGCGGATCATCTGAAACGAGAAGCAAAATGACGAAGAGGACTGCGAAGAGAGAGAAAGAAAGGTTTAGAAGTACCGAGAGTTCAAGAATTTAATCAGAAATAAAAAACAGCGATGCATCAAACTACATTACAGATCAATAGTAAAGCAAACGACGAGCAACTTCGAATTCAAGAAAAGGACACTTGGTCGTGATCAAGCGGTCTTCCAAAATTCCTGTCATCCCAATTCCACACCCACGTCGTTGCAGGAAGCCATTGGACGCGCACTTTCCCGGCAGATCATCCAAAACGAGAAGCAAAACGACGAAAAGGAGCACGAAGTCGGAGAGAGCAAGAGAGAGAGTAGGAAAGGTGTAGAAGCACCGAGAGACCAAGAAGTTATTCGAAGATAAAAAACAGCGATGCGCCGGGTTACATCAGGGATAGATAGCGGGCCAAAGAAAGTGGGAGGGACGGGAGGGACGTGCCGATGGAAAGGGGAGAAAGGAAGAAAGAGAGGCGTAGGGGCCGAACGCGACACACGGCGCATGTGCGCGTTTCGTTAAAACGACGAAGCCGAGAGTGGCGTGTCGAGACGATTTTAGACCGGAGCAGGGCCTCCTGCCGTCAGATTTCGTGGCGCAGGGTGTGCTGTGCCACGGGTCAGCAGAGTGAAGAAGAGGTCGCCGGAGGGAGGAACGGAAGCTTTGGCGGTCGAGGCGCCGGAGGCCGCGACCGGAAGGACGTGCAGGTTGCCTCTTGGTCGGATCGAACGCGACAGGCTGCGTGCTCTCTTCGCGAGTGATGTCAATGCGAGGAGGAATCGGTTTTCGTATCGTCTGACGAGATGACCTTAACAGGTAAGAGCTCTGCGGTTAGAGTCTCGTCTCGCCTCGTTTCGTCTCGTCTCGTCTCGTTTCGTCGTTACGTTTCTTCTCGAAGATCGAAAATTCGAGCCTACGACGCAGACCGAGTGTGGAAAAACGTGTGGAAATGGGATTTAAGGTTGTCGAAGGTTTGCCAGGTTTCTCAAACGGGATAGAAAACCCTGGATGTGTTGAAGCATCAACAGCGACGCGAGGAACTTCCGTTTCTTCTTTGTGAGAACGTGCATCCTCTTCGATCGATGACGTCTAGTGACGAAACTTGTTTAGATCACTGGTCGTTGAATCTTTCTTCGCTGCCAGGTGGAGGTCCCTCGTCCATGTAACCGTGTTTAACGTCGTTACAGGCAGTTTCGCGATCGTCGTTACATAAAAATCTGCAAAGCGGCCGGTGGTCTCAGCAGAAGCTGACGGCAGGCGGGATTTACGCCGTAAACTCCTGAGACCGGTAATAACACGCGGTTTATGAGAAAAGAATCTGCGTTAAAAATAAGAGTAAAAACGAGCTTTAATCGCGGACTCGGAATGACGAAAGGAGATATAGCTGAGAAAAGAAATAACGTAGCGAGTGTCGGGTCCGGGAAACGGAACCGAGTGTCCGTGTTCGTTGTAGATGCGGCCATGTTTATTTTTTAACGTATTTATTTACCCGTAATACCGGTTTCGACAGAGAATACACGCGCGTCCAAGATTCCCGTCCGATCGAAGCCCGCGAAATTTACTACGTCTATCGAAATAAATTCGGCGTGGTAACGTTCGCGGATTGCTTGCAGATTTTATTTTCCCGAACGGTTTCCATCTTGGCCATTGCTTTCTCCGCTCAGGTATCTATATTTATGCCCGCGGTTTTCGCACACTGCCGTTTCTGTAGCCATTTTGGAGGACCACGTGAGCGCCGAAATACCAGGTAGCGTCCGCGAATAATAAATTTTCGCCTACGATCATACTCGCGACTCGTTGCTCTTGATTGGAACACGACTAACTTCGACGTTGTCACGCGTTCAAAGCGTATTTTCATAGTCGTATTAGTAATGACCCATTTTATTATGCAATTCCTTGCAGATCACACGACGAAAGCCAAGGGACCGCCGCGATGGCTGGAGCCGGACCAGGTCCTTCCGGTCCAGGGTCGCGTTGGTGAGGACATCGTCTTCGAACCGAAATTACGGTGGTCCGACGTTTTCGACGAGCTACGATTCGAATTGTAAGTCTTCGTCGTTTCCATCGATCTCTTTGCAACGATTTTTTCCATCTCAACCTTATAACTTAGACATTCTAATTATAAGGTTCCTCTAACCTTGTAACGATTTCGGTAGTTTAGTAATAACCGAGCGTCTTTGCTTCGTTATGATCGTCGCGAATATCGTTATACGATCTGTCCGATAATATCATCGAAAATGTTATACTCGATTTCTACTCGTTCGTTCATTTAATTTATTTATTTCTCGTTTTTTAGCGAATTTCCACTTACCGTTTCGTTCGCACGCAAGTATGATGACAATTATATAAGGAGGATAATTATAGCGTGGAAATGGAAATCGAAGAGATCGGTGTTGAGATCGAAAGTCCGAAACACGGACGGAGGCGGAAGTGGTGACGACTCGAAAGTTCACGACCTCCGACATTGTTTCTAGTACAATGATCGAGCACTGTCGTTTACGCGTTATCGTTCATTCTCGACTATTGGCCCTAATTTCGGGTGGAAACCTTGAAACGTGCCAAGGATCAAACGCAGTTTATTTCGAGCTGTCGCGCACTTAATTTTCGTAGAGGACCAAATTACACCGCCGTCTCGTGTAATTTCGTTATGCGACTTTTTGCATATAATGCTCGCGGTAAAATTTCCAATGCCAGGGACGTGACCAATCGTAAATCGTTCTTCGACGATCTTCCCTATGAAATCGGGAAGATTAATATATTCTTCCTAACTATTGGAACTATTACCGTAAACTTGGTAAAGCTCGTTTAAGTAGAAAAATCGCTAATTGCGTAGCACGAAGTTTAGGAACGTCGTATATATAACTGAGTACATATATGACTCGCTATCATATTATAGTAAAGTAATCGTGTTGTCACTGACAATCAATGCGACGGCACTCAGTGAAAGCATGAACGTTGTTAAATCTCGAAAATTCAGGGTAGTTTTCATAGCGATCGCTAAAGATTGGTAGCGTAACAAGTCGTCTAGGAAGGTGAAAGATTTGGTGCATAACCATTGAACGCTTATTTCGGGAACGCAAAACGTGACCTCATCTAGCCTCGTGGTTTAAATAAGACAAGAGGGGTGACGGATCGATGGTAGTAATTGTTGTCTTTTTCAGACGATTCATCTTCTGAGTCACTTCACCTGTGCTCACCGACCTCTTCCCTCGAGTACATCTGTTGAGACATTTCGTCGAAGAAAAGTTACGACGTACGATTACCGTTCATGTACAATGTCGAAATAATGTAACTTAAAATAATCGTACCTCGTAAAATCCATCGTCTAGTGCTACAACCTTGTCAAGATCGTCGGAATTCTTCCACTAAATCGTGACTTCGAGGGGAAACTTTGTCCACGATGCGGGATAATTTTCATCTTGTAAAAGATAAAAGGGTAAAATTCGAGTTGTTACGGGATGCGACAGAAAGAATGTACACATAACCATCTCGAAAACGAGCCAAAGAAATCCACTCTCCGACTCTTATACTTGTACTTCTCTGTAACGTAATTTAGAAAATGACGGAACGGAACAGAACAATTCTCAACACATGTACTCGGCGATCTTGCTACAAAAACAAGAAGATAAATTACAGTTAACTCTCGTGCAACGAATTTATGCAATTTTAACCACATCTCTGAACTCTAGTGCTGATCGCGTGGTCCTATAGTTGTCACGATTTATCCGTGGTTAACCAGTAACATAATTACTAAACAAAAACACGAAAAATATATTACAATGTTAAATTCACCTTGCACGTCACGCAGGACTGTTTATCGCCTTGTGGAAAGTAATTGCAGCAATTTTTTCGTCACATTATAGGGGTGTCCATAGTGTATCTATATCTTCCAAACGAATTTTATCTATTTTCCCAAATCATTTCGAGGTCCAATATCGCTTTTCTTCTCTTACAATATCAAAATATCAAAATACCAATACATATACCGCCAAATAGCAGCAAAGAACCAAAACAATGACATTTACTTGGATCATCAGTTATTGTTTCGAAATTTAATATCTTTCTTCTGTTCTTTCGATATTAAAATGCCACCAGAAACATATCCATACAGCAATACAGTGAGGAAGAAACGAAGCAATGACGTCTACTTGAATGATCGATCATTTTGGGATCTAATATCGATCTTCTGTTTATCCAATGTCGAAATATCAACAAAAGCATAGGATGGATCGAAACAGAGGCAAGGAAGCAAAGCAATGACATCTATTCGGACGATCAATCCGATGATCGTCACTTTCGTCGATCACTTGGCCGACAACCGTCTCTCTGACCATTCAGTCGCTACGTCACCCCGACGACGGAAGCGTTCTCTCGCTGGTTACGAAAATTCCGACACGCTTTGACGTTCTTCTCGCGCCCGTCTCTCGTTCCTGCCCCCTATGCAGGCTAAATTCGACCGAGCCCGAAATTTTCGCGAAAAGACGAACGTGGCGCTGCTCTTTAGGCGTTCATTTCGACTCTAGGATGCGGCACGCTTCTCGTTGCTTATAGTTTCCTTCGAACTATAGCGGAAGGTGGCGGATGTGGAGGTGGAAAATCGAGCGCGGACGATCCGGCGCTGGCATCTCGCTATCAGTCTTCCGAGGGAGCGTCGCGACGATCGACGAGCGGCCAAAAATCACCGCAGACCTCTCTCTCCCACTCACGTTCTTCAAATTCGTTTCACCAACACACGCATCGACCGCTAATTAGAACGGAGAGGTCTAAAGAAACTACCAGCATCGACACGGCTGACTGATCGCTCGACGATCGGACGCTACTCCCCCTCTGAGAGAGTTCGAACAACCTCGAGTACCTTTTCCCCTAATTTTCAATTTTCTCTATTTTTCTTCAATCAAACTTCGAATAACGTTCGCGCGAATGAGTTTCGGTGCTATCGGACCAGAGACACGAGGAGTAATCGGTTCGTAAACGTAGAAGAATCAAGTGATAACGTTACGATTGGCTGGACCAAGTGATAAGGATCGAGTTGCAGTTAGAGTGGATCATCGGAAGCGACCGATAGGATGACGATCGGTATCGTCGCTGTACCGATAGTCGAAGTGCAGTCATCGAACAGACGTGTCAGGGTCGCGAGGCACGAAAGGACGCTTCTCAGGTTTATTTTTGCACCCCTGTCACCGTGTGTCGTACCACCGATATCGCTCGACGATAAATAACGCGACGGCCATATGCCAACGCGTGACGGGACAACTGATTCTCCGATCGAATAAGTATCGATCACGATAAGAATCAATGCGAGGAGTAAGCGAACGGAGGACTCGAAAGGATCGATGCATCGACTTGGATTCCATCCGCCTCTTCGTCCCTTGTTCGAACCCCTTGGCCGGTATGGGACTTTCGCGACTCCTATGGGACGCTTGGTTCGACGAACTCGCGAGTGATCGGTGGTGACTGTTGTCTCGCAAGAGTGCTGGTCCTCGATTCCTGAAGGATAAAGTGTCGATCGAGTTGGTGACATGGGGAGCGACTGCTGCAAGTGCGCCAACGGCAACAAACCTGCCATTACGGGCTCCTTCAGGGATCGCCCTGGATACCGGTACGATCTTCAGTTTTCAAACAAGAAAACAAGGTTGCATGTCCGCTAATATTAACGGAAGCTGGTGTGATGTAATCAGGTTGTTCAGCAGTCTATGATTATTGAAAAATGATAGTGGAATTGTGACTGAATGTCACGAGAAGAAAGAATTTTACTTGCGTAGCATAGTTTGAAGAAAATTGACGATTGTAATATTTTATGATCATTCCGGGAATCACTACGATATTTATTTTGTAAGAAATTTAAGTTGCACGTGTATTTTTAAAGTATCATATATATCGTAGATGTTGGGGTATATTTTTGCGCGGCAGACAGCTTGGAACAGACAGTGCATTGCGCGCCGAGTTCAATTTGTCAAACCTGGCGAATGACTTAAATACAAATCAAGTTTTCATTATGTTCTACAATATTCTATTCTTATAAACATCGGTATAGTCAGAAGACTCGACGTTCTTCGAATATTCTCCTGAATAATTAGTTGGACGAAATAATCGTATTCGCAGGACACGTCGTGCACCATTGAATTTCGCTCACTCGCGGCGCGAAATTCATACGCGTCGATGGTCTAATGGTATCTAAATAAAAATCAGTTACACGCTTCCAACGTATTTCGGGCAAACAAATGATCTAGAGCGCCTCAAACTCTTGGCATTGCTCTACTGCCCTATTTTCGTCGCCTTTTTGCTTGAACGCGCGAGCACGCCGACGAGGACCTGTCATTCGATGGCCACTGGATCGCGGGAAACGCGCGTATTGATCGAATTTTTCGGAGGCCATGCACGGTGTTCGGATCACTGAGATATCTCGTAACGATCTAGAAATACCGCGGAGCAAAAGATCAGTGGTGCAACCGCGTTCAATTCATTGGGAACCAGACTTTCCCGCTTCTTCTCCCTCTTGAACTCTTCTTTCCTTACTCTCGTTTCCATTTTACCATCCCTATAGATTTGTCAGTCTTACCGGATCGAAGATATTCCGGGAGAACAATGGCTGATATATCATCGTTAATGATACGGAAACAATGACGTGACCATTTCATTCAGTTACAAAATTATCCGACTTCGTAAAGGGAAGATGCACGCTAGTGACATTCGAGTTATTTTTATAATTGCCCTCGAAGATTCATGGTTGACGTTGTAATAGATTTTAAAAGAGCTACTAATTATGTAAGAATGAATGTAAATAATATTTCTGTTACTTATATAAATTCATTCAGCTGGGAGTTATTTAAATAATTTTATAAACAACGAAAAGATAAACGATAAAGATAAATATAGTTTTATTTTTAAGACTTGGAATTTAGATTATTCGTAAATTTCATTCTCGTACAGTACGTAAACTGAGTTAATAAATAAACTAGAATTTTCCAAATCGTGACACACGAGTATAAAATTGAATCCGAAAGTTAAATAGACAGACAATCGTTAGACTGCATAAAATTCCCCGATCATCCACGATATTATTACTCGTCCACCGATCATTCTACAATAAAATTATTTTGCCTCAAGAATCAGTTTCTGGTTCTATTTGTTTCCGTACAAACGGCGATAAGATCGATCTCGATCACGGAATGCAGAATTCGTTTGTCGGCTAGACAAAATAGACATTGCGTCACCGGCGCGGACGTCGTCGATGATGGCGCCTATGCACGACGAGGTCGCCGAGGGTGCGTTTCTCTGCTGCACGTTGCGCAAAGGAAGTCTCGATTTTCCACCACCGACGAATTCAGCCCGCCAAATTCGCCGTCGAACCTCTTCCACTGTCTGCCACTGTGAAGAAATAGCAGATAGACGGCACGACGATGATCGTCGGTCCGATTGGACATCGGCCATCGCCCCGACGAGAGGCAGAAACTGGCATTTGAGTATTGCAAAACCGACCTCGTTTCGTTAGAAAGTGTTCCTCTTCGCTTTCTCGCTGGCAATCAGCTCGTTTGTGTTTTTAATCCACGAATTTGTCTTCGGCCACACGACTCGTGTTCGCTTGAGGCTCGAGACGAGAGTGTGTCTTGTCGCAGCCGAGGTTACGCGAGGGTTGAAAGTCGACGAGGACAGTGTGAGATTATCGAATTGAAGTTTCGTATACGGTGTGAATTCGTTTCCTTTAAGCTGTTGTTTCAAAGTACGCTATTCGTTCCAAAGGTATTTATAGAGCGCCCACGTATACCGAGAAACCGTAACTCACTGGCGTTATCCGCGAGGTACCTGTCTTTCGTGATTTTGTGAATGATTAGAATATCGGTGGAAAAAAGAGATAAGAGTTGGGTTTAATCTTATGAATATGCAAAGTAGACACGTGTGTCTCAAGAATTTTTCATCCTCGAACCTTTTGGTGATTTAAATTTAGTCGAAATGAAGAAATTTCTTTTATCAATATGAATTTATTCCTATCATTCATGGGTAGCAAGTAATTGATTGTATGAACGAAATTGGTGTTTATATTAACGTATAAATAGGTACTTACAGTGTCACCAAATGTAGCGCTATAATCATATTTTAAGTTTAAATTGCTGGATTGTATATTAGTACATCTCAAGTACTAAAACGGTGTTATTAAGAAATAAGTCGGTACGCGTAAAAGTCACGATAAAATTTTTCTTTTTTAATCAATTCTATCGCAGAATACGCGGAGATGTACCGATACCGTCCGACCGATACCGGGTACAAATGAGAGGCAACGTTGTCCAGTTGACTCTGAAACAATCGCAGAAGGACGACACGGGACATTATGCTCTCGTGGCAACGAGAGTAGGTCAAGGATTCGACAAAGGATCTTCAAAGAGAATTCACCTCAGCGTAGACGAAACGATCTCAGAAGAGGGTGATCCACCGATTTTCCTACGAAGATTGACGGACCTCGCAGTTAAGGTTGGCACCAGGACTAGATTCCTCGTGGAAATTCGAAGTTCGACCACACCGAAGGTAATTGCCTATGCAATTATAACCTACTTAATCACTCAACGACTAATTCGTTTAAACACGCCCTACCTTTAACCGACTGAATGCCAGGTGTCATTGGAAAAGTTATCGCAATGTACCAAACGACGAGATCGTGTCTGTTTAGATTAAACAAAATTTCATTCTCCGATTCACAATTTAATTCAACATTAATTATATATTTCATTTTACTTTGTCTCTTTATTAAACAATTTTCATTTATTTTAAATACCACCAAGTCTGAGATCGCACCTTTCTTCGACGCAAAAGCTGAATAACTAGATCATTCTACTAGGCTTTGGAACGGTTAATATTCGGCATAAAAATTAAAATAGCCCAAAGTAATCAAACAGAAGAAAACCCATCGCTTCATGAGGCCTAAAAGATTAAGTCACGATCTCGAATAATTACCTCCGCGTAAAAGTAACTCAGTTCTTTTCGCGTCCGCAGTAAAGTAATTCACGCGACAGTGACACCTTTCGAAGTGATTTTCAAAGCACCTGGTCGAACGCGAAAAATCGACCGATCGATCAGAATTGGAAGAAAGCACGAGCCCCGTACGTTCCAAAATTGGTAGGCCGGGGTAAGACAACGAGGAATCCGTGCCAACGTCGGTGATTAACCCGGAAGGGTGAGTCGAAATCACCCGGTGACTTATTGCGACGGGTTTCTGTTGGTTGTTCTATACCCGCGACGGCAGACGAAGCGGGAAACGCGCGCTAAAAGGGAGCCAGCGAGGTCCATGACCCGGGATTCAGAGACGGAAGAGCAGAAAACGAAGATCGTTACGCTGTCTTGTGCGTCGTATTACGACTATTATTACGCGCGCGCGTATACTATGGCCTGAAACTATGCCCGCCGATCGGCTAAATCTGCGTGCTTTCTGCCGCTGCTGCTCGAGCCCGTAAAATTTCAAATGTTCGTTTTCCGCCGCGGTGCTCTCTGACCGGATTGCGTAACGCTCGAGGGTAGAGAATCCGAGAGATTCGAAGGAACGTTGGAATTTCTTGTCTCGCGTGTAAGAACATCGCTGAAATCGCTTTTCGGATGGTCTCGGATATTTCTGGATTTTGGTATTCACGGGTATTGTCTGTAGGTAGTGTTAAAGATAGAGTATGTTTGTCAGAAATATAATAATTATTCTGACGTAGACATTTGGGTTGTAAGAAGATGGAGGAAAAAGGAAAAGGATTGAATGAAAGGAATGTTAATATTAGTGCTGGCAGTAGCAATAGGGGTGAGAATATCAGAGATTTTATAGTTTGTAATTATTTATGCATTATTCGAAACGTCTTCGAAGACTTCGTATCTTCGAGTCCTCCAAACAATCAAAGTCTTTGGAATGCTTGGAATCCTCTATGTCTATAGTTCCTCTGTCCCGTCTGCAGGAGCAGCGTGACTTCTATATTCAACCCCTTTGCAATTCGAACTTCACTTTTAAAATCCTGTTGTTCCTAAAATCGAAATCTCATTGCTCTAAATTCCTGGTACGAAGAATAATATAAGTATACCTCAAAGTCATCCGTATCACGTTTCAACTAAATTCCTTTATTCTAAAATCATACGTCATCTTATCAGCTCGTATTACTCAAAATTGTCGTATTATTTCAATACCAAATCACAGTTTCAATCTGTATTTTAACACGATGCAATGTTAATTCAAAATTCAATTTATAATCATACTCCTATCATCCCGAGTTTATCACTTGATCTCTTTCCAACCCCTATATCTCTGCACATGTACAATTACTCATTCAATTACGCGTTCTATTACGTACAAACACAAATTAAAATACTTCCAATTCCAATATGAAACAGCAATCTTGGCATACCTCGATTGCAAGATCGAAGAACCAATTACTCAGAGTCATCATCGATACGTCTCTCAACCACCGCGATATCGAACCTTATTTCATATCAAACGTTCGAGTAGAGTACATGCGTAACTCGTCTACCTGTCGTTCATTTTCCACGAACGCGTGTGGTGTTTGACAGGTCGCTGACGTCAGCGGGCTCGTCGCTGCTTAAATCTCTCAACGCGTCGTTGTTGAATTCCAGATCACTTGGCACAGAAATGCTGAGCCGGTCCACGCGGGTTCGCGTTTCTCTTTCGTCCACGAGGGGAACTTCTACTGCGTCGATGTGGCACCTGTCACGGTCGAGGACGAAGGACATTGGACCTGCATGGCAGAGAATCGTGGTGGACGATCATCCTGCACGTCTCGGCTCACTGTGATCGGTAAGGACACTCATTTTCGACCAAATCCGCGAAATCACGAGGGTAGCATGGGTTTACAGAACTCGAGTAGTGGCAGCTCACTATTGCAGTCCCTTATAGTCAGAAATAGACACGAGCCGAACGTTTATAGCGTTTTAGGATTCGGATGGAGGAATAGCGAATCGTGGGCAAAGAAGTTGGCAAATTCCTGTAGTGACCCTAACTTTGAATGCTTGTCAGATTTTTCTTCTAATGCTACAATTATCAGACTAGATGACACTATACCGGAGTTACCATTTTTTAATTTTTTATTATAATTTCTATTGTTTCTTTAATATATGTACTACGAATTATTCGATATTTTCTCTTACTCTTTTAAGTTTTCCTTTTATTATTCCATCTAGAGGTCTGTTAACATGCCAGGGTAAGTTTAATGTTAAATAAGTTCCACCTTTCACTTTCTTTCGACAGGATAAACGTTGACTTTTATCGAGACAGAAATACATATAATTATTTCTATTCATTTTCATTGACTCTGGTCAATAATTGTATATCTAAAGATTTGAATATACAAAGTTTAATAGAATGTCTTTTAAGTAATCTTACGATTAGTTGTACCATCAAAGAATACAAATTTGGAGTAATTTGTTGCTAAATCTTAAACAGATATTTAGATTAATCGATGACCAATATACTTCTTTCTAACTGTTCTGTCGTTCTTTTTTTTTTTTTTTTTTTTTGAAATTGTTTTACAGTTCCGAAAGCTTATAAGAGACCAGAATTCGTGGAGGAGCTAAGAGCTCTTCTCACAGAGACAGGTACAGTGTCGTTGGAGTGCAAAGTTGTTGGTGTGCCTACTCCGGTGTTGAGATGGTTCAAGGACGACAAAGAAATCAAGGCTGGTGATGTCTTCGCTTTAACTGCCAACCCCGATGACCCAACTTCCCTTGGCATTTATACTTGCGAGGCAGTGAACTGCATGGGAATTGCTTATTCCTCTTCAAAAGTAAGTCACTCTACCTGTTCTAAAATTAATTATAATTACACTGTTCGACACGAATTTTGATCCGTAATATCCATTAGGTGATTCTTGTAGAGTTCACATTCCTGAAAACGAATCATTCTGTGAACTTTTATCCTTGATTGTTTTATTAAAGGAATCAGCGAGGTATCAACAGCTGGCATTATTCATAGAAAAGGATACAGAAAGATGATTTATGAACTCGAATTATGTGCTTCTAATATGACCTGATAAATTGACTTCAAAAAGAAAATAATTAAATTATATACATTCTGTAATTAATTTATGAACATTTATAATAGCATAATCATAATATCATTTTAGAAATTAATTTCTTAGTAATTAATTGATTATTAGTGATTCTTACGCGGAGTTTTCGAACTGTTTCCGAAGATTGTAATGGTTTATCTTAATAACTGTCTCTTATGTAATTAATTTATAAAATGCATGCACGCATTTTAAGAATTTTACCCTTGGGCATGTTCCCATATTATTTATGACCAAATTTTATTTCTCGTTAAGTTCACAATAAAATATTTTTTCCGACAAACATTCCGGTCGTTGTAACTAAATCACGTACGCCGTCAAATAATTGTTAATAACAAATTAATTAGCATCAAATTGTTGTCAAAAATTGGATAAGAATGTTGCTTAAAGCTTAAGCTTTGCGATAAAGCTATAAAACTTCATAAATTATTCACAGAAATTGAGTAATTTTTTAATTCTCTAATCACCTTCTGTATTCATATATATGTCGCTTTAGACGACCTCTATGCATAAATATTTTAATATTTGCACTTTTTGTATATTACTTCAATTCGACTAAAAGTACAGAGGAAATACAAATATTTTATCATACATATAGGTATCATGGAAATTTAGCCCATGGAAACGCGAACGCAATTATAATTTATAAAAACAAATAACTATCAAATTTAATATTAATAACAAATTAATATTGTTAATATCAAATTGTTCACAACGTAAGTTTATAATAAAAGTTAAAAAATTAACAAATTACTGGTTATTACTTGAACTTATAACGCTTTTACGTTAAAATATACCTATAATTTATAAAAAGTTTATAAATTATTTATTTATGTCATTTTACTGTTTCGTTTCTCCCGCCCTACGCGTCACGTGGTTTTCAATTCTGTAACTTCGATCAGCGCCATCTATGATTTTGGACCAAATGATCAGGAAAGTGATAGGAATATAGAATGCGCAAGGAGGTCGTCTATACCTGGTCACGTGGTTAGATAAGGACGGAAGGCGGGTAGAAAAAGACAGAAAGGCTCCGGCAGAGAAAATTAACTAATTACTCAATTCCGGCTAATAATTTATGAACTTTTATAACCTTGTCGAAAAGCTGAAACTCTGAGCAACATTCTCATTCTACTTTTGTACATAATTTGTTGCTGATTTAAATGTTATTAATAATTATTTGGCGGCGTGGGTAATTTGAAAACAACGCCGAACATGATGGTCGGTCAAATTATTTAATTGTATTAAAAATTAGAAGAAAAATATGATCGAAAGTTATATGAGAAGATGCGCAAGAATATTCTTTTTATAATGAATGCATAAAAGTCAGAAATTAATTTCTTGAAAGAAAGTTATTAATGAGAAACCATTGATATATTCGGCAATATTTCGAACACGCCGTGAAATAGTAATTAATAATCAATTAATTAAGAAGAAGTTAATATCGAAAAGTATATGTGAAAGTTCGCCAAGGATCTGGCTTTACGGTGAGATTATAAAAGTTCATAAATTATTCACAGAAATTGTGTAATTTGTTAAATTTCCGTGGCCGAATTGATTTATTAGAAACCTCAGGTTCCGTAAGACGAGCACAGATGGCGCCAGGAGAACGCTTAAACCACATATCGTGATGGCGGACCAAAGAAAAGAATAAAACGACATAAATAAATAATGCACGTTCTCTTTCCTTGTTTTTATTCACTTAACAACGCCATAAAGTTTTTTACATTCTTTAATAAGTTCAGCCCACGGAATGGTTTTAATTGGACAGTCAGCATTCTCTTCTCTACCTGGCAGACGAGAAATCTGCAATGGTACGTATGTCAATACAATGGTAAAAGCTCCTGTATTATTCACCGAAATTGACTAATTTGTTAATTTTTCTCCAAGAGAACAGGAGAGTGCATAGAAAATAGGAAAAGAATTGCAAGAAAACGCAAGAAACATTGTTGCGTCCATGGAGGTATGCCTGCATCAAGCAAAAGAATGTAAGTTTTTGTATTAACATAACCTTAAGTTGTAATTAAACAGTGTAATATATAAGCCATTGTTTTTCTATCTTTTATTAGTGATAGCAGAGCCTGATTGTAAAATGACAATATCCTGTTGAAGTGAATGGACACGTGCAACAGGAAAAAAATATTGGACTCATGGAATATCATCAGCATAGAGTCACTAGGTGCCAAATTATTTTTTATGCGAAGAAAATATTAAAACAGTAATGCAAGTATGTAAGGTTTGATATGTCCATTTGATTTTAGGTTGGCTGGCCTTATAACATACAGGATAGACATATTTGATGGAGAAATGAAGATTGAGAAAAAGAAGGTGGATGTGGCAGATAAAAAGGGATTAAAACTAAATTGCATGATGTTATCTTGTATCAACATGATATGGTGAAAGGTACGTTGTGATCCTGATCCGAATAAATATTGATATCAGTGGACAAAGCCACTGACGAACGCTAATGTGTTAAGTTTCAGAAAGTTGGCGCTAAATTGTATAAAGAAAGGGGAAAAGTTCAAGTGGAAGCAGTGAGAACAGGAAATACATATGTAAAATCAAGAAACAGAAAAGGGGCAGCATATCTATGAACATAGAAAGATGTGCGACATCGATGATTGGGTCATGCAAATATGAGGATCATTGAAGAGATGGAGAATGAACAAATGGTAATAGTTATAAAATTTAAGGATAAATTGAATATAGAGTTAATATAAATATTGCATTAAGGCACAAATGTGTAGAAATATCTATAGGAACATGGAAAAAGTAAAAGCAACAAGAATACTGGGGCTGTGGCACATGGAATTGATTGGGCCAGTGAAGCTAATGTTAAAAGGACATAAAGGTATGTCTTATCTGTTGATGGTTATTTGAGAAAAGAACCATTTGGTTGACTGATTTATAAATGACTAAAAATTTAATATGAAATATTGACGATGGATTTTTTTTTATTATAGGAAACTTACAAACATGAGTAATATTTATATGTAAGAGCCAGTCACTAAGGGTAAAGTAGTAAGTATTAGTTAATAATGTTTCAATAGATTGTATATCTGTTTTTAAAAATTTAACCGATATACAATATTTACTTTCTAAATTTCTATATTAATATATTAAATAATTTCTAATTTGAATTGCAATAATAAATAATAAATTTTAATAAATTTGATTTTAAAAACATTGTACATGAATAAAACTAATATATTTGTTATAACTAGGTTGTAATGAAAACAACTGTTGGTGATATTGAGGCAGAATTATGGGTCAAAGAAACTCCGAAGACATGTAGAAATTTCATACAATTATGTATGGAAGGTTATTGGGATAACAATATATTTCATACACAAGGTGGTGATCCTACAGATACAGGAGAAAGTTGTAAAATATATGGAGAGCCATTTAAAGTGAGACCATATTTAAAAGTAAAATGAATTCGTTTTTTCTTCAAGAATAATTATTAGATATATGTGTTTTAGGACGATTTTCGTACAAGATTACGTTCCTGTGGACGAGGTTTAATTGCTGGTGGCTATGCTGGAGAAGATGACAATGGTTTCCAATTCTTATTTACTGTTGGTTCCACATTAGAATTGCATAATAAACATACAATCTTTTGTAAGGGTACTGGACAAACTATATATAACATGCTTGAACTTGAAGAAGCACTTGTAGATGAGGTAAATTTAATGTTTACAAGAAAATACATCAAGAATTGATATAAATATAATATTACCTCCTTTTTGTAGAATGCTAGACCATTTTATCCTCCAAGATTGATAAAAATTATGATATTGAACAATCCATTTTCTGATATTACACCAAGGATAATAGTACAGGAAAGTGAAGAAGCAAAGGACAATTCAAAAACTAAAACAGCAGCAATAAAGTAAAAATCATATATGTTTGCAGAATTTAGCCCTGATAGTATTGTTCTTTGTAATAAAAAATATTGTTACAGAGATTTCAATATTCTATCATTTGGTGAAGAAGCAGAGGAGGATGAAGAAGAAACTGTGATATTAAATAAAAAGTTTAGTGATAGGTACAAATCAGCGCATGATCATTTAATTGATGAAAGTGACGACGAAGTAAAAACTAAAGAAGAGTTAGAAGTTATAAAGAAAGAGAAAGAGTTAGTGTTTACATTATAACTATGTTATAGAAAGTGGAATTTTTATTGACTTGTATTATATAATCTTATATTTATATTTTCACAGCAATGAAGGAAAGGATAAAAAGTAAATTGAGAAATACAAAAAAGTTTCCGAAGAAAGTAGAAAATTATAAAATAGATGATGTTGAAGATGATAAAGATATAAAGGAAAATGAATAGGAAATAAAGAACTTATGAGGTTTAGGACGAGAGAAAGCCGCGGAGATGCACGATAAGAGAGATAGATACAAGAAAGACCAATATCTAGAATTATTAGGATAAGTCATATATTTGAATAGAATCATTTGCAGTAATGTATATGTCTATAAATATTGTTACATTTATATATGGACATTATAATGAAAATTATTAAGTGTATTTATTACGAAACATCTGTTTCTCTCAACAGTCCGTGGTACGGACATCTACTCAGATTCTAATGACTATATATCATTGTTTATTATGTTGTTAACATTTAACGTTTATATGTGAAACTTTCGAAATGAATAGAAAATACTTTAGCATATAACTATTGCAGTTTTATTTTCTTTTTACCAAGAACAAAGCCACTCATCTTCATCTGTGACCTCATGTTCGTCTATATTTAATTCATCAACTTTAAAAATTGCATCGTAAAGGTACAGCCTTAGCGAGCTTTCTAAT